>NW_026264909.1:2827353-2833817 GCF_000817695.3 Arachis duranensis
CCATGACTCGGAGGTGGAAGCTTTTGCCTTCCCTTTCCTCTTTCTAGAGGTTTCTCCGGCCTTAGATGCCATAAATGGTTATGGAAAAACAAAAAGCAATGCTTTTACCACACCAAACTTAAAAGGTTTCCCGTCCTCGAGCAAAAGAAGAAAGAAGAGAGTAGAAGAAGAAGAAATAGAGGAGATGGAGGTGGCTTTGTGGTTCGGCCAAGGGGGAGAAGTAGTGTTTAGGTTGTGTGAAAATGAAGGAGTGAAGAAGGGTTTATATAGGGGTGGGGAGAGGGGTAGGGTTCGGTCATGGATGGGTGGGTTTGGGAGGGAAAGTGGTTTGAATTTGAATGGTGAGGTAGGTGGGGTTTTATGAAGGGTGGATGTGAGTGGTGAAGAGAATAGTGGGATATGATAGGTGAGGGGTTTTTGGGGAAGAGGTGTTAAGGTGATTGGTGAATGGGTGAAGAGGAGAGAGAGTGGTGGGGTAGGTGGGGATCCTGTGGGGTCCACAGATCCTGAGGTGTCAAGGAAAATTCATCCCTGCACCAAGTGGCGAGCAAAAATGCTCCCTTATGCCAATTCTGGTGTTAAACGCCGGGCTAGTGCCCATTTTTGGTGTTTAACGCCAGCTTCTTTCCCTTTCCTGGCGTTTAACGCCAGTCTGGTGCCCCTTTCTGGCGTTAAACGCCCAAAATGGTGCCAGACTGGGCGTTAAATGCCCATTTGCTATCCTTACTGGCGTTTAAACGCCAGCAAGTTTTTCCTCCAGGGTGTGCTATTTTTCTTTCTGTTTTTCATGCTGTTTTTGCTTTTTCAATTGATTTTGTGACCTCCCATGATCATCAACCTACAGAAAACATAAAATAACAAAGGAAATTAGATAAATATAACATTGGGTTGCCTCCCAACAAGTGCTTCTTTAATGTCATTAGCTTGACAGTGGGCTCTCATGGAGCCTCACAGATACTCAGAGCAATGTTGGAACCTCCCAACACCAAACTTAGAGTTTGAATGTGGGGGTTCAACACACTATATAAAAACAATGCCAAAAAGCGTATAAATTATCCGCTCATCACCTAGCTTCTCCATTACAGAGAGAGGCATGAGGTTTATGCTTGACCCTAGGTCACACAAAGCCTTCTTAAAGGTCATGGTGCCTATTGTACAAGGTATTGAGAACTTCCCAGGGTCCTGTCTCTTTTGAGGTAATCTCTGCCTAGTCAAGTCATCCAGTTCTTTGGTGAGCAAAGGGGGTTCATCCTCCCAAGTCTCATTACCAAATAACTTGTCATTTAGCTTCATGATTGCTCCAAGGTATTTAGCAACTTGCTCTTCAGTGACATCTTCATCCTCTTCAGAGGAAGAATACTCATCAGAGCTCATGAATGGCAGAAGTAAATCCAATGGAATCTCTATGGTCTCAGTGTGAGCCTCAGATTCCCATGGTTCCTCATTAGGGAACTCATTGGAGGCCAGTGGACGTCTATTGAGGTCTTCCTCAGTGGTGCTCACTGCCTCTTTCTCCTCTCCAAGTTCGGCCATGTTGATGGCCTTACACTCTTGGTGCATGAAATTGCAATCACACTTTTTGCAATCCGCACAACTAACCAGCAAGTGCACTGGGTCGTCCAAGTAATACCTTACGTGAGTAAGGGTCGAATCCCACGGAGATTGTTGGGTTGAAGCAAGCTATGTTTATTTTATTAATCTTAGTCAGGATACCAATAGGGTTCTTTAGCCTCGTATAAAGTAAAAAGGGCATAAAATAAATAGTTGTTACTTTAATAATGGAGAATATGTTGGAGTTTTGGAGATGCTTTGTCCTCTGAATTTCAACTTTTTCCTTGAAATCCTTTTCCTACACGCAAGGTTCCTTCCATGGCACGCTCTATGTAGGGTGTCACCGTTGTCAATGGCTACTTTCCATCATCTCAGTGAAAATGGTCCAAATGCTCTGTCACAGCACGGCTAATCATCTGTCGGTTCTCAATCAGGTTGGAATAGAATCCATCGATTCTTTTGCGTCTGTCACTAACGCCCAGCCTTCAGGAGTTTGAAGCTCATCACAGTCATTCAATCCCAGAATCCTACTCGGAATACCACAGACAAGGTTTAGACTTTCCGGATTCTCATGAATGCCGCCATCAATCCGGCTTATACCACGAAGATTATGATTAAGGAATCTAAGAAATACTCATTCAATCTGATGTAGAACGGAGGTGGTTGTCAGGCACACGTTCATGGATTGAGGAAGGTGATGAGTGTCACGGATCATCACCTTCTCCATAATTAAGCGCGAATGAACATCTTAGATAAGAACAAGCGTGTTTGAATGGAAAACAAAAGTAATTGCATTAATTCATCGAGACGCTGCAGAGCTCCTCACCCCCAACAATGGAGTTTAGAGACTCATGCCGTCAAAAAGTATGTAATTCAGATCTGAAAATGTCATGAGGTACAAGATAAGTCTCTAAAAGTTGTTTAAATAGTAAACTAGTAACCTAGGTTTACAGAAAATGAGTAAACTAAGATAATTGGTGCAGAAATCCACTTCTGGGGCCCATTTGGTGTGTGCTGGGGCTGAGACTACAGCTTCTCACGTGCTTGGGCTGTTTTTGGAGTTGAACGCCAGGTTGTAACGTGTTTTGGGCGCTGAACTCCAACTTGTAACCTGTTTCTGGCGCTGGACGCCAGACAGCAGCATGAAACTGGCATTGAACGGCATTTTACATCATCTATCTTCGCGCAAAGTATGGACTATTATATATTGCTGGAAAGCCCTGGATGTCTACTTTCCAAGGCCGTTGAGAGCGCGTCAATTGAACTCATGTAGCTCCAAAAAATCCATTCCGAGTGCAGGGAGGTCAGGATCCGATAGCATCAGCAGTCCTTTTTCAGCCTAACTCAGATTTTTGCTCAACTCCCTCAATTTTAGCCAGAAAATACCTGAAATCACAGAAAAACACACAAACTCATAGTAAAGTCCAGAAATATGATTTTTGCCTAAAAACTAATAATATTCTACTAAAAACTAATTAAAACATACTAAAATCTACATGAAATTACCCCCAAAAAGCGTATAAAATATCCGCTCATCACAACACCAAACTTAAACTGTTGCTTGTCCTCAAGAAACTAGATGAATAAAATAGGATGAAAAGAAATTAAGAAGTAATAATATCTTAGAGTTTTAAATGGAGCTCAGATTCTTATTAGATGAGCGGGGCTTGTAGCTTTTTGTTTCTGAATAGTTTTGGCATCTCCCTCTATCCTTTGAAATTCAGAATGATTGGCATCCATAGGAACTCAGAATTCAGATAGTATTATTGATTCTCCTAGTGTAGTATGTTGATTCTTGAACACAGTTACTTTATGAGTCTTGGCCGTGGCCCTAAGCACTTTGTTTTCCAGTATTACCACCAGATACATAAATGCCACAGACACATGACTAGGTGAACCTTTTCAGATTGTGACTCAGCTTTGCAGAGCCCTTTTTTTTTCACTGCTTTTTCTTGCTTCAAGAATCAAATTCATGATTTTTCAGATCATCAATAATATTTTTCGTGTTCCTCATTCTTTCAGGAGCCAATATTCATAAAATTCAAGATAAAAATTATGCATTGTTCAAGCATTCATTCAAAGAACAAAAAGTGTTGCCACCACATATAGTTAATTATAATTTTTATTATTAAGAACTCAAAAAAATAAATTACTTCTTTATTCTAATTATCTACTATTCTATTCATGCCTGATGATGATGAGAAAAATAAATTATAACTTGATTGGAAATAAAACCAGAATAGATATACTAATTACTGCTACTACTACCATATATCTCCTAAGGTAAATTTCTATAATAACAATATCACAGAGTTAAAGCTAAAATTAGAACTCAACAACCTGTGTTTTGAGAAGTAGATGTTCCTCTGATCTGTGGGGTGCTTGGTCCTTCAAGGATTAATTTCTGGCACTTCAACTCCCTTAAATCACGCCCTTGCTCTTCCTGTTCCTTAAGCAGTTTGCAAAGCATGCTACTTTGATTGTTCTGTTCTTCCTTTATTTGGTTCATAGCTTCTTGCAATTTGGAAATAAATGTCTCAAGATGTTCCCAATATTCGAATTGAGGAAGTTCTGGGAGGACTTCTTGTGCTCTCCTATTGATTGGATCATCCTACAGCTGTTGTCTTTCCATTGATATTTTAGTGATTGGCCTTTCAACTGAGATATACTCTGTTATTCCCATCTTCACTCCAGCATCTCTGCAGAGCATAGAAATTAAGCTTGGATAGGCCAATCTGGCATCCTTGGAATTCCTGTTTGCTATTTTGTATAGTTCACACGAGATCAGTTGATGGACTTCTACTTCTTTTCCTAACATGATGCAGTGAATCATCACTGCTCTTTTAATAGTAACTTCAGAACGGTTGCTGGTGGGCAATATAGAACGCCCAATAAAATCCAGCCAGCCTCTGGCTACTGGTTTGATATCTTCTCTTTTGAGTTGATTTGGGATGCCAGTCGTGCTGGTGGTCCACCTGGCTTCAGGGATGCATATATCCTCTAGAATCTTGTCCAAGCCTTTATTTACCCTCATCATTCTCCTATTAAAGGAGTCTGGGTCATCTTTCAGTTGAGAGAGCTTAAAGATCTCCCTAATTTTGTCAGGATGGGTATGAACAATCTTTCCTCTGACTAAGGTCCGATGATCATAGAGGGCAGCTCCAATTATTCTTTGCCTGTCTGCTGCCATAGATTTGCATAGAACTCCTGAACCATATTCCTTCCCACTTTCGTTTCAGGATTAGCTAGGATTTCCCAGTTCCTGTTTCAAATTTGTTCTTGGATCTCCGGATATTCATCTTCTTTCAGATCGAACTTGACTTCCGGGATCACTAATCTTAGACTCATTATTTTGTAGTAATGGTCTAAATGTTCTTTAGTTAAGAACTTCCCTTGATTCCAAAGTGGCTTTGGAGTATTCTCTTTCTTGCCTCTTGGGTTGGGTTGTTTTCCTTTAGGGGCCATGATCAAAGTGAGAATGTTTTTGTGATCACGGATAAGCACACCAAACTTAGAGGTTTGCTTGTCCTCAAGCAAGAGAAGAGAGAGAAGAGGGATAGGAGGAGAGCAAGTGTGGAATGGTGGATGATGAGAGGGGCGAAAGTGAATTTAAAGGGAGGGGGGTGGGTGTTCGAAAATAAGAAAAGGATATAAGATAAGAGATATGATTTATAAAAGATAAATATGATAAGAAAAGGATATAATTTTAAAACAATCTGAGATAAATCTGAATTTTTAATTTGAAAAAGATTTTAAAAGATAATTAAATTTTGAAGAAACTAAAAAAAATTGGATTGGATTGGAAATCATCTGTCTTTATGGATGAAGATGCATGCAAAATTATTGAAAAAGGGATTTCAGAAATTAGAGATTTTAGAAATTAGGATTAAAATTTTTGGAATTGAAGGATAATATTTGGAAACATGTTTATGCAAGAAACCATGAATTGAAACATAAAAATTAGAAAATTTTTTTGAAGAAAAACGAATTTTACCTCCTCCCCACCATCCTGGCGTTAAACGCCCAACTGCTGCATGTTTTGGGCGTTTAACGCCCAATTGTTGCTTCTCCTGGGCGTTCAACGCTCAGCTGTTGCTTCTTTCTGGCGTTGAACGCCAGGAAGTCTTTTGTCACTGGGCGTTTTTCTGAACGCCCAGGATGCTCTCAATCTGGCGTTAAACGCCCAGAAGGTGCTTCTTTCTGGCGTTCAATGCCCAGCAGATGCTCCTTTCTGGCGTTTAACGCCCAGATGGCTACCCTTACTGGCGTTGAACGCCCAGTGGGTGCTTCTTTTGGGCGTTCAACGCCCAAAACGTTTCTCACTGGTTTTTTTCATGCCAGTGAGCTTCCAAATTTTCCTGTAACTCTGTGAATTCAATCAATTGCTATTTTACCTTTTGAAGATACTCTGACATATATCTGTAAAAATCAATTAATTAGCAGAAACAAATAAAATTAAATTTTGTAAATGGATGGGTTGCCTCCCAGCAAGCGCTTCTTTAATGTCGTTAGCTAGACTATTACTGAGCTTTTAATCAAGTCTCAGTTTTGAGAATTCTTGCTCAAAATTTATTTCAAGATAATGTTTAACTCTCTGTCCATTTACAATGAACTTTTTGTTAGATTCATTATCCTGAAGCTCTACGTATCCATATGGTGATACGCTTGTAATCACATATGGACCTCTCCACCGGGATTTTAATTTCCCGGGGAATAATTTGAGCCTAGAACTAAATAGCAGAACTTTCTGCCCCAGCTCAAAGACTTTGGATGACAATTTCTTATCATGCCATCTTTTCGCTTTTTCTTTGTAAATTTTTGCATTCTCGAAAGCATTGAGTCTAAATTCCTCTAGCTCATTTAACTGGAGCAATCGTTTTTCTCCAGCTAACTTGGCATCAAGGTTTAGGAAT
>NW_026264909.1:2834564-2837040 GCF_000817695.3 Arachis duranensis
AGTTGCTCATCCGGAAAGGTTTCAGAGATCTCAGTAAGAGGGAGGGACGCCCCTTCTACTGGTTCTATTCGGGACAGGTGATCTGCTACCTGATTCTCTGTCCCTTTTCTGTCTCTTATTTCTATATCAAACTCTTGCAGAAGTAACACCCATCTTATAAGTCTGGGTTTTGAATCCTGCTTTGTGAGTAGATATTTAAGAGTAGCATGATCAGTGTACACAATCACTTTTGATCCTACTAAATAGGATCTGAATTTGTCAATAGCGTAAACCACTGCAAGTAGCTCTTTTTCTGTGGTTGTGTAATTCTTCTGTGCGTCATTTAGAACACGGCTGGCATAGTAAATGACGTGCAGAAGCTTGTCATGCCTTTGTCCTAACACTGCGCCAATGGCATGGTCACTGGCATCACACATTAGTTTAAATGGCAATGTCCAGTTTGGTGCAGAGATGATTGGTGCTGTGACCAATTTGGCTTTCAGAGTCTGAAATGCCTACAGACACTCCTTATCAAAGACAAATGGCGTGTCAGCAGCTAGCATGTTGCTTATAGGTTTGGCGATTTTTGGAAAATCCTTTATAAACCTCCTATAGAATCCTGCATGTCCCAGAAAGCTTCTGATTGCCTTGACATTGGCAGGTGGTGGTAATTTTTCAATCACCTCTACCTTAGCTTGATCCACCTCTATTCCCTTGTTCGAGATTTTGTGCCCAAGGACAATTCCTTCAGTCACCATAAAGTTACATTTTTCCCAGTTTAAAACCAGGTTAGTCTCTTGGCATCTCTTTAGAACAAGTGCTAGATGATCAAGACATGAGTTGAATGAGTCTCCAAATACTGAAAAGTCATCCATGAAGACTTCCAGGAATTTTTCCACCATATCAGAGAAAATTGAGAGCATGCACCTCTGAAAGGTTGCAGGTGCATTGCACAGGCCAAATGGCATCCTTCTGTATGCAAATACTCCAGATGGACATGTGAATGCTGTTTTCTCTTGATCTTTTGGATCTACTGCAATTTGATTATAACCTGAATATAATGATCCCAGCCTCTAGTAATTTAGTGACCTCCTTCTGCACCACTTCCTTCATGACTGGATTCAGCCGCCTTTGTGGTTGGACCACTGGTTTGGCGTTACCCTCCAATAGGATCTTGTGCATGCATCTAGCTGGGCTAATGCCCTTAAGATCACTGATGGACCACCCAAGAGCTGTCTTGTGTGTCCTTAGCACTTGAATCAGTGCTTCCTCTTCCTGTGGCTTTAAGGTAGAGCTTATGATCACAGGAAAAGTGTTGTCTTCTCCCAGAAATGCATATTTTAGGGATGGTGGCAGTGGTTTGAGCTCTGGTTTGGGGGACTTTTCCTCTAATTGAGGAGTTTTTAGAGGTTCTTCTAGTTCCTCTGGCCCTTCCAGATCAGGCTAGAGGTTCTATTATCTTCTCTGATTCCTCCAAATCAGGCTGAACATCTTTAAAGATGTCCTCTAGCTCTGATTCGAGACTCTCAGCCATATTGACCTCTCTTACCAGAGAGTTAATGATATCAACACTCATGCAGTTGTTTGGGGTGTCTGGATGTTGCATGGCTTTGACAACATTCAACTTGAACTCCTCCTCATTGACTCTTAGGGTTACTTCCCCTTTTTGGACGTCAATGAGGGTTCTGCCAGTTGATAGGAAAGGTCTTCCTAGAATGAGAGTTGCACTCTTGTGCTCCTCCATTTCCAGTACCACAAAGTCAGTAGGAAAGGCAAATGGCCCAACCATGACAATCATGTCTTCAATCACGCCTGATGGGTATTTAATGGAGCCATCAGCAAGTTGAAGATATATCTGGGTTGGTTTGACTTCTTCAGTTAAGCCAAGCTTTGTGATAATAGATGCAGGTATTAGGTTGATACTTGCCCCAAGATCACATAGAGCTTGCTTGGTACAATTACCCTCTAATGTCCATGGTATCATAAAGCTCCCGGGATCTTTAAGCTTCTCAGGTAAGCTTTTCAGAATGACTGCACTGCATTCTTCAGTGAGGTAAACTTTTTCAGTTTCCCTCCAATCCTTCTTATGACTTAAGATCTCTTTCATGAACTTAGTATAAGAGGGTATTTGCTCAAGTGCTTCTGCAAACGGAATCTTTATTTCAAGAGTCCTGAGATAGTCTGCAAAGCGGGCAAATTTCTTATCCTGTTTCACTTGGCAGAGTTTTTGAGGATAAGGCATTTTGGCTTTGTATTCCTCAACCTTAGTTGCTGCAGGTTTATTGCCTGTAGAAGTGGGTTGGGAAGCCTTTTTAGAAGGGTTGTTATCAGCACTTGTATGTGACTGATCCCCTACTGGCGTTTGAATGACAGGGTGGAAGCTGGAGTGGCGTTAGACGCCACCTCCTTATTTGTTACTGGCGTCTGAACGCCAGAACTGTGCTCCCTTTGGGCGTTCAACGCCGGATACATGCTTGTTTCTGGCGTTGAACGCCAG
>NW_026264909.1:2837164-2843123 GCF_000817695.3 Arachis duranensis
CCATTTCTTAGCTTCCTGCTGCTTTGAAGTGAGGTATTTAATGTTTTCCCACTTCTTAATTGAACTGCTTGGCATTCTTCTGCTATTTGTTTTGACAGTTGCCTTTCTGTTTGCTTTAACTATACTTCCATATTTCTGTTAGCCATTCTTGTTTCCTGTAGTATTTCCTTGAATTCGGCTAGCTGCTTGGTTAGAAAGTCTAATTGCTGATTGAATTCATTAGCCTGATCCACAGGACTGAGTTCAGCAGTTACTGTTTTAGCTTCTTCTTTCATGGAAGGTTCACTGCTTAGGTACATATGCTGATTTTTGGCAACCGTATCAATAAGCTCTTGAGCTTCTTCAATTGTTTTTCTCATATGTATAGATCCACCAGCTGAGTGATCTAGAGAAATCTGAGCTTTTTCTGTAAGCCCATAGTAGAAGATGTCTAATTGCACCCACTTTGAAAACATCTCAGAGGGGCCTTTTCTTAGCATCTCTCTGTATCTCTCCTAGGCATCATAAAGGGATTCATTATCTCCTTGTTTGAAGCCTTGGATGCTTAGCCTTAGCTGTGTCATCCGTTTTGGAGGAAAGTAGTGATTCAGGAATTTTTCTAACAGCTGTTTCCATGTCTTTATGCTGTTTTTAGGTTGGTTATTTAACCACCTCTTAGCTTGATCTTTTACAGCAAATGGAAATAGTAATAATCTGTAGACATCCTGATCTACTTCCTTATCATGTACTGTATCAGCAATTTGCAGAAATTGTGCCAGAAACTCTGTAGGTTCTTCATGTGGAAGACCGGAATACTGGCAGCTTTGCTGCACCATGATAATGAGCTGAGGATTCAACTCAAAGCTACTAACTCCAATGGAGGGTATACAGATACTACTCCCATATGAAGCAGTAGTGGGGTTAGCATATGACCCCAGAGTCCTCCTGGACTTTTCATTTCCACTTAGTTCCATGGTGGAGCAAGGGAGATGATATGGATGTTGATATTGTCTATTTTATTATAAAAATAATTTTTGAAATAATAAAATAAAACAAAAACCGAAATAAAATAAATAAAGAAAGAAAATTAAAAATTAAAATTTATAAAAAAATTTGAAAGTCTATGAATATTTTCGAAAATTTGAGGAGAGAGAAGGTGGTTAGGATATTTTTGAAAAAGATATTTTATTTAAATTTTTTTTAAATTCTTAAAAAGATAAGAATTGAAAAATTTTGAAATTGAAATCTGAATTTTTATATAAAAATTTTGAAATTATAGTTTAAAATTAATTAGAAAAGATATATATTTTTTTTTGAATTTTGAATTTTATGATCAAAGAGAAAAACACACAAAAGACACAAGGCTTAAAATTTTAGATCTAATGCTCCTTATTTTTGAAAATTTTGGAGGGAAAACACCAAGGAACACCAAACTTAAAAATTTTAAGATCAAAACACAAGAAAGACTCAAGAACACCTTGAAGATTCACAAGAGCACCAAGAACAAAAGAAAGAACACCAAACTTAAAATATTTAGAAAACCAAGATAAATTTTCGAAAATTAAAGAAAGATCAACAAGAAAACACCAAACTTAAAGTTTGGCACAAGATTAAATCAAGAAAAATTATTTTTGAAGAAAAGGTTTTAAAAAGAAGATGCCCAATTGCTAAGAACATAAGCCAATGCTATAACCAACTGAGCTAAAAATGTAATGTATTTTAAAGATGTATTATTTTTGTGGATAAAAGTATAATTTTTGAAAGTTAATATTTTGAAAAAGCACAAGAAAAACAAGAAAAAAAAACAGAACAAGAAAAATTAAAGATCAAACAAGAAAAATAAACAAGAACAACTTGAAGATAAAGGAAGAACAAAGAACACTAATACGAAAATTTTAAAGAAAAATATAAAATATGCAATTGACACCAAACTTATAACAAGACACTAGACTCAAAGAAAAATATATGCAATTAACACCAAGCTTAGAACAAGACACTAAACTCACGAAAAATATTAAAATTGATAAAGAAAAATAATATTTTTTAATTTTTTTTAAAAAAAAGAAATTATCCGATCAGAATTTAATGACTCTATGACAACAAAAATAAATTATTCCTATTCAAAGAAATAAAATAAACTTTTAGTTGTTCAAACTCGAACAATCCCCGGCAACGGCGCCAAAAACTTGGTGCACGAAATTGCAATCACACTTTTTGCAATCCGCACAACTAACCAGCAAGTGCACTGGGTCGTCCAAGTAATACCTTACGTGAGTAAGGGTCGAATCCCACGGAGATTGTTGGATTGAAGCAAGCTATGTTTATTTTGTTAATCTTAGTCAGGATACCAATATGGTTCTTTAGCCTCGTATAAAGTAAAAAGGGCATAAAATAAATAGTTGTTACTTTAATAATGGAGAATATGTTGGAGTTTTGGAGATGCTTTGTCCTCTGAATTTCAACTTTTTCCTTGAAATCCTTTTCCCACACGCAAGGTTCCTTCCATGGCACGCTCTATGTAGGGTGTCACCGTTGTCAATGGCTACTTCCCATCCTCTCAGTGAAAATGGTCCAAATGCTCTGTCATAGCACGGCTAATCATCTGTCGGTTCTCAATCAGGTTGGAATAGAATCCATTGATTCTTTTGCGTCTGTCACTAACGCCCAGCCTTCAGGAGTTTGAAGCTCGTCACAGTCATTCAATCCCAGAATCCTACTAGGAATACCACAGACAAGGTTTAGACTTTCCGGATTCTCATGAATGCCGCCATCAATCTGGCTTAAGGTACAAGATAAGTCTCTAAAAGTTGTTTAAATAGTAAACTAGTAACCTAGGTTTACAGAATATGAGTAAACTAAGATAATTGGTGCAGAAATCCACTTCTGGGGCCCATTTGGTGTGTGCTAGGGCTGAGACTACAGCTTCTCACGTGATTGGGCTGTTTCTGGAGTTGAACACGCAGGTTGTAACGTGTTTTGGGCACTGAACTCCAACTTGTAACCTGTTTCTGGCGCTGGACACCAGTAGCAGCATGAAATTGGCGTTGAACGCCAGTTTACGTCGTCTATATTCGCGCAAAGTATGGATTATTATATATTGATGAAAAGCCCTGGATGTCTACTTTCCAACGCCGTTGAGAGCGCGTCAATTGGACTCCTGTAGCTCCAAAAAATCCATTCCGAGTGCAGGGAGGTCAGGATCCAACAACATCAGCAGTCCTTTTTCAGCCTAACTCATATTTTTGCTCAACTCCCTCAATTTCAGCCAGAAAATACTTGAAATCACAGAAAAACACACAAACTCATAGTAAAGTCCAGAAATATGATTTTTGCCTAAAAATTAATAATATTTTATTAAAAACTAATTAAAACATACTAAAATTTACATGAAATTACCACCAAAAAGCGTATAAAATATCCGCTCATCAACTCTCCTTTTGGATTCTCTTCTGTATTGCTTGGAAGAGTACTACGAGGGAGTTCAGTAACTTTCTTACTCATCTGACCCACTTGTGCCTTCAAGTTTCTAATGGAGGACCTTGTTTCAGTCATGAAACTTTGAGTGGTTTTGATTAGATCAGAGACCATGGTTGCTAAGTCAGAGTGGCTCTGCTTAGAATCCTCTGTCTGTTGCTGAGAAGATGATGGAAAAGGCTTGCCATTGCTAAACCTGTTTCTTCCACCATTATTGTTGTTGAAACCTTGTTGAGGTCTCTGTTGATCCTTCCATGAGAGATTTGGATGATTTCTCCATGAAGGATTATAGGTGTTTCCATAGGGTTCTCCCATGTAATTCACCTCTTCCATTGAAGGGTTCTCAGGATCATAAGCTTCTTCTTCAGATGAAGCATCCTTAGTACTGCCTGGTGCAGCTTGCATTCCAGACAGACTTTGAGAAATCATATTGACTTGCTGAGTCAATATTTTTGAGAAATCATATTGACTTGTTGAGTCAATATTTCGTTCTGAGCCAATATGGCATTCAGAGTATCAATCTCAAGAACTCCTTTCTTCTGATTCGTCCCATTGTTCACAGGATTCCTTTCAGAAGTGTACATGAATTGGTTATTTGCAACCATTTCAATGAGTTCTTGATCTTCTGCATGCGTCTTCTTCAGATGAAGAGATCCTCCAGCAGAGCTATCCAATGACATCTTGGACAGTTCAGGCAGACCATCATAGAAGATACCTATGATGCTCCACTCAGAAAGAATGTCAGAAGGACACTTTCTGATCAATTGTTTATATCTTTCCCAAGCTTTATAGAGGAATTCACCTTGCTTCTGTCTGAAGGTTTGGACTTCCACTCTAAGCTTACTCAATTTTTGAGGTGGAAAGAACTTTGCCAAGAAGGCATTGACTAGCTTTTCCCAAGAGTTTAGGCTTTCATTAGGTTGTGAGTCCAACCATATTCTAGCCCTGTCTCTTACAGCAAAAGGGAATAGCATAAGTCTGTAGACCTCAGGGTTAACCCTATTGGTCTTAACAGTGTCACAAATTTGTAAGAATTCAGCTAAAAACTGATGAGGATCTTCCAATGGAAGTCCATGGAACGTGCAATTCTGTTGCATTAGAGAAACTAATTGAGGCTTAAGCTCAAAGTTGTTTGCTCCAATGGCAGGGATAGAGATGCTTCTCCCAAAGAAGTTGGGAGTAGGTGCAGTAAAGTCACCCAGCACCTTCCTTCTTCTTTGGCATTATTGTTGTTTTCGGCTGCCATGTCTTCTTCTTTGAAGAATTCTGCTAGGTCCTCTACAGAGAGTTGTGCTTTAGCTTCTCTTAGCTTTCGCTTCAAGGTCCTTTCAGGTTCAGGGTCAGCTTCAACAAAAATGCCTTTGTCTTTGCTCCTGCTCATATAAAAGAGAAGAGAATAAGAAAATATGGAATCCTCTATGTCACAGTATAGAGATTCCTTGAGGTGTCAGAGGAATAGAAGGAGAAGGTAGAAGAATTAAGATGTGAGAATAAGGGAAGAATTTTTGAAAATAAGTTAAAAGATTTTGAAAAAGAATTTTGAAAATTGATTGATGATTTTTGAAAACTAAGAGTAGGAAAGAAATTAAGTTATTTTTGAAAAAGATTTTGAAATTAGAAATCAAAAAGATATGATTGAAAACTTATTTTGGAAAAGATGTGATTAAAAAGATATGATTGAAAAGATATGATTTGGAAAAACAATTTAAAAAGATTTGATTTTTAAAATCAATGACTTGGCTAACAAGAAAAGATATGATTCGAACATTAAATATTTCTCAACAAAAAAGGCAACATACTTGAAATGTTGAATCAAATCATTAATTGTTAGCAAGTATTTTTGAAATTGGAAAGAAATTGATTTTGAAAATATATGATTGAAAAGATATGATTTGAAAAAGATTTGATTTTGAAAAATTATGAAAACTTGAAAAAAATTTGAATTGAAAACAAAATCTTCCCTCTTGTGCCATCCTGGCGTTAAACGCCCAGAATGGTATACATTCTGGCGTTTAACGCCCAAAATGCTACCCTTTTGGGCGTTAAACGCCCAGCCAGGTACCCTGGCCGGCGTTTAAACGCTAGTTTTCCTTCCTCACTGGGCGTTTTGAACGCCCAGCTTTTTCTGTGTAATTCCTCTGCTGTATGTTCTGAATCTTCAATTCTCTGTATTATTGACTTGAAAAGACACAAATTAAAAATTTTTTTGGATTTTTAATGATGAGTAAAAATCAAAATGCAACTAAAATCAAATAAACAATGCATGCAAGACACCAAACTTAGAAGTTTGTATACTACTGACACTAACAAATTGAGAATGCATATGAGAAACAACAAAACACACAAAATAAGAGAATTTGAAGATCAGAGCAAGTAAATCATCAAGAACAACTTGAAGATCAATGAAGACACATGATAAATGTAGGAAGAACAGAAACATGCAATTGACACCAAACTTAAAATGAGACACTAGACTCAAACAAGAAATATTTTTGGTTTTTATGAT
>NW_026264909.1:2843195-2843605 GCF_000817695.3 Arachis duranensis
GAAAAAGAAAATAAAGGTATCAAAATTCTTAATGAGAATTCCAGGAATCATGCAATGTTAGTCTAAAGCTTTAGTCTAAAGAAATTAGACATGTCTAGCCAAGCTTCAGCAGAACATTGCATTCAGGAGCTAAATTGATGAAGATCAATCAGCTTTGGTGATGATAAGATCATCACCTTGAAACACTAGAATTCATTCCTAAAAATTCTGAAAAATACCTAATCTAAGCAACAAGATGAATCGTCAGTTGTCCAAACTCAAACAATCCCCGGCAACGGCGCCAAAAACTTGGTGTTGTTGCCGGATCAAAACTTGGCACTGTTATTACAAGGAACAAATGCGAAACTGTAGTTAGGACATTTAATTCCCCGGCAACGGCGCCAAAAACTTGGTGCACGAAATTGTGATCA
>NW_026264909.1:2843746-2859665 GCF_000817695.3 Arachis duranensis
TACGCGAGTAAGGGTCGATCCCACGGAGATTGTTGGTATGAAGCAAGCTATGGTCATCTTGTAAATCTCAGTCAGGCAGATTCAAATGGTTATGAATGATTTATGAATAAAGCATAAAATAAAGATAGAGATACTTATGTAATTCATTACTGAGAATTTCAGATAAGCGTATGGAGATGCTTTGTCCCTTCCTTTTCTCTGCTTTCTTACTGTCTTCATCCAATCCTTTTCACTCCTTTCCATGGCAAGCTGTTTGTTGGGCATCACCGTTGTCAATGGCTACAGTCCCGTCCTCTCAGTGAAAATGTTCAACGCGCTCTGTCACAGCACGGCTATTCAGCTGTCAGTTCTCAATCATGTCGGAATAGAATCCAGCGATTCTTTTGCGTCTGTCACTAACGCCCCACAATCGCGAGTTTGAAGTTCGTCACAGTCATTCAATCCTTGAATCCTACTCCAACAATCGCAAGTTCGAAGCTCGTCACAGTCATTCAATCTGAGAATCCTACTCGGAATACCACATACAAGGTTTAGACTTTCTGGATTCTCAAGAATTCTGCCAATGGATTCTAGCTTATACCACGAAGACTCTGATTAAGGAATCCAAGAGATACTTATTCAATCGAAAATAGAACGGAGGTGGTTGTTAGGCACGCGTTCATAGGTTGAGAATGGTCACGGATCATCACATTCATCAGGTTGAAGTGCGAATGAATATCTTAGAATAAGAATAAGCATGAATTGAATAGAAAATAGTTGTAATTGCATTAATACTCGAGGTACATCAGAGCTCCACACCTTAATCTATGGTGTGTGGAAACTCCACCGTTGAAAATACATAAGAACAAGATCTAGGCATGGCCGAGAGGCCCGCCCCCATGATCTAAGATAGCATAAGACTACTCAAAGATAGCTACCAAGATGTCTAATACAATAGCAAAAGGTCCTATTTGTAGAGGACTAGTAGCTTAGGGTTTACAAAGATGAGTAAATAACATAAAAATCCACTTCCGGGCCCACTTGGTGTGTGCTTGGGCTGAGCATTGAAGCATTTTCGTGTAGAGACTCTTCTTTGGGCGTTTAACTCCCATTTTGTGCCAGTTCCGGCATTTAACGACGGGCAGTCTTGAGCTGATTTGGAACGCCGGTTTGGGCCATTAATTCTCGGGCAAAGTATGGACTATTATATATTGCTGGAAAGCCCAGGATGTCTACTTTCCAACGAAGTTAAGAGTGCGCCAAATGGGCTTCTGTAGCTCCAGAAAATCTACTTCGAGTGCAGGGAGGTCAGAATCCAACAGCATCTGCAGTCTTTTTTAGCCTCTGAATCAGATTTTTGCTCAGGTCCCTCAATTTCAGCCAGAAAATACCTGAAATCACAAAAAAACTCACAAACTCATAGTAAAGTCTAGAAAAGTGAATTTTAACTAAAAACTAATAAAAATATAATAAAAACTAACTAAAACATACTAAAAACATACTAAAAATAATGCCAAAAAGCGTATAAATTATCCGCTTATCAGCCCTCATGAACTGGATCTTGGCTTCCATGTCAGTAACATTCAAGCATAAGGTGGTAAACTGCAGACACTTTTATGAGGTATGGAATGTCATTCACTCTTATTTTACTACATCTTCAAGAACTCGAATCCAAAGCCTCAAAACACAACTTCGATCGGTCAAGAAAACTTCAAGTGTGACTGAGTATCTAGCTAGCATTCGAAAACTTATAGATTCTCTTTTAGCCATTGGATATCCTCTTACTTAGGATGATCATATTCAAGCTATTTTGGATGGCCTAACAGAAGAATATCATGGATATGTTACCTCGGTAATGTCATGGATGTCAAATTTCACAGTCCAAGAAGCTGAGTCTTTTTTACTTGGCTATGAGGATTTACTTGAAAGATACAAGAATCCTGATCAGGGAATTGCATTGGCCAACTTAGCACAAACGCCTTCCACTCCGTGGTATAATTTCAATAGAAGAACTGGTGGAAGAAGAGGGCGTGGAGGTAGGTTTGGCCGTGGTGGAAGGTTTGGTACTCAGCAACCACAGTGCCAATTATGTGGCAAACTTGGCCATATGGTGCAGAATTGCTTCTTTCGATATGATCCTCAGTACCAGAATTCAACGTATTCTGCAGCCTCTACTCCCCAATACCAGAACTCCACTACTTCTGCACAGTCTAACACACCACCCTCAGCACAAGTTCCTTACAGTAATTCTTTCACACCACCACCTTCCTCATCATTTCATCAACCAAGAGCCTATCTCTCTACAAATTCAGCTCTCCCAGACACTGCATTGTACCCTGATTCAGGAGCTAGCCATCATCTGACTGTTGACCATGTGAACCTTCTCCAAACGTCAAACACTTCAAATTGTCCAAAACAAGTCTTTGTTGGTAATGGCCATGTGATTCCTATTCTGCACCATGGCTCATCTCTTCTTTATGATAAATGTTGAAATATATGCTTTAATTTAAATACTCTTTTACATGTTCCTAATATCTCTCAAAACTTATTAAGTGTTTCTCAATTTGCAAAGGACAATCATGTCTTTTTTGAATTCTGACCTGATTTTTGTGTGATTCGTGATCAGGTTACTCGGGAGCATCTCCTTCAAGGAATGGCTAAAGGAAGAATCTATTGTTTTGATCAATTAGTTGTTCCAAGAAATGGAGTGATAAAATCTACTGCTGCTAGTCCTAAGGCCTTAGTTAATCAAGATACTTTACACAAATCTGTTACATCTTTTAATTCAGTTTCTATGTGTAATAATTAGATTTGTAATGCTCTTAATAAGGATCTAAAGATGAATAACAATGATACCCGTTCTTCTCCTAGTCTTACTCCATCTCTTAGTATCAATCCTGATCCCTTGTATGACAACCATGAATCCCCTTATACTGCTCTTAATGCTATTGCCTCTAATGATGCATTGTGTGGTTCTTTTCATACCCCACATTCTATTTATGACTGTTTTACTAATACAACAAAGCCATTTAGATATCTGTAATATAATCACACTCCTACTGCCTTGAACACGCATAATAGGCCCATCTTACCTACTGAACTCTGGCATAAAAGACTTGGACATAGTAATCTAGGAACTGTTCAAAAAGTCATGTCTAAATGCAATATATCTTTTTCAAGTCTGATTTATCATATCAAGTGTGTGAATTATGTACTATGGCCAAAATGCATCAGCTCCTACTTAAAGATTCTGATTCTGTGTATCATAATCCTTTGGAACTGTGTTTTGTTGATGCATGCACAAAATTCTCATCTATCTCTCTTCTTGTCAATAAATCACAGGCACTTATAGCTCTTCAAAATTACAAAACACTCATGGAAAACGAAACCGGCATGACACTAAAAAGTATTCAAAGTGATCATGGAATGGAGTTTCTGTCAAAATCCTTTACCTCATTCCTTCAAGAGAATGGTATCTCACATCGTTTATCCTGCCCCTACACTTATCAACAACAAGGGAGTGTAGAGAGAAAGCATCGACATATAACTGAAATTGGTTAATCCCTCCTAGCTACTGCATCCATGCCTTTAGAATATTGGGATGCTGCTTTTACTACTGCATATTTCCTTATAAACAGATTACCTATAGCAAAACTAAACTTTCAAAGTCCTTATGAAATTCTCTTTCACAAACCACCAGACTATATGTCTCTAAGGATATTTGGATGCGCTTGCTATCCTTTGCTACGCCCATACAATAAAAGGAAATTAGATTTTAAGTCTGAAATGTGTGTGTTTTTAGGCTATGATTCCAACCATAAAGGCTATAAGTGTCTCAAACGCGAAGGCAAGATTTTTCTCTCTAGGAATGTGTTATTTGATGAATTAATTTTTCCATTTCAGAGATGGAAAGCCTCAGCTTCTTCTACAATGTCCTCACCTATCTTCCCTAGTACTGCACTTGCTGGAGTTATTCCCTTGATAAGTCCACTCATTTAATCTGATGCACAGCTATCCCACACTGATACCCTTCTAATTTCTCACACTCATTCCTCCCTGTCCTCACCTACATCCACCACTAAAACTACACCAGTAAGGATTGATAGCTCAAGCTCCTCTACCCTTATTCTCCCTACTACAACCAATCATATTCCAATCTCTGGCATAGAGGCTCAACTTCCTACCACCACCACCCCATCTCTTTCTTCCAACATTCATCCCATGACCACCAGATTAAAATCTAGTGTTATACAGCCTAAAAATCTAGTGGCCATTGCTAACTTACCTGACTTAATCAACCATGTACCAAAAGATGCCAAGCATACCCTGACTTGTCCTCATTGGAGACAGGCTATGGACAATGAATTTCAGGCTTTAGCTAAGTGTGGGACATGGTCCCTAGTTGATGCCCCACCCAATGCAACCATTGTTGGTTGCAAATGGGTATATGCTATTAAGAAAAATGCAGATGGTAAAATCCTTAGGTACAAAGCAAGATTAGTTGCAAAAGGTTTTCATCAAGTGGAGGGAATTGATTATGAAGAAATATTTAGCCCTGTAGTAAGGCTAGTGTCAGTAAGAATAATTATTACGATTGCACTCACAAATAATTGGAGCTTGAGACAATTTGATTTTGATAATGCATTCTTAAATGGGGCATTATCAGAAAATGTCTATATGCAGCAGCCTATTGGATATAATGAGGGGCAACCACACAAGGTTTGCAAGCTGCATAGGGCCATCTATGGTCTCAAACAAGCCCCAAGAGCTTGGTATAATACTCTTGCCTCGACTTTGAACACTCTTCGCTTTAAACACACAACCTCTGATGTGGCATTGTTTACAAGGAAAACCAATTCTGATGTCACTTATATGTTAATATATGTGGATAATATCATTGTTACAGGCTCCAATTCTGTGGCCATAGACAGCCTAATCAAACAAATGAATTGCTTTTTTCCATTGAAAGATGTTGGTTTATTTCATTTCTTTTTAGGCCTTGAAGCACATTACTTACCTGACCAAACACTGTTGCTTACTCAGACAAAGTATGCGAAAGACTTAATACATCGTGCGGGAATGGGTAATTCAAATCCTATGCCTACACCTATGATGACATCTACGAAGCTAACGAAGAATGACTCAGACCCCTATGAAGATCCAAAAGGATACAGATCCATAGTAGGGGCCTTACAGTATCTCACAATTACGCGACTGGATCTTGCATTCGCTATGAATAAAGTTTCATAATTTATGTATTCACCAACCATTGATCATTGGAAAGAAGTCAAACGGATCCTTAGATATCTTCAAGGTACAATTCAAGATGGCTTAGTGTTTTCTAAATGCACTGACTATCGTATTCTCTCCTTTGCAGATTCAGATTGGGCTTCAGACCTGGATGATAGGAGGTCGACTTCTGGTTACTATATCTACCTAGGTACAAACCTCATAGCTTGGAAGAGTGGCAAGCAGTCAAAGGTTAGCAGATCCACCATAGAGGCAGAATACAGGGCGATAGCCTCAGCACAAATGGAGATTATGAGCATCTAGCAGCTATTGGTAGAACTGGGAGTACAACAACAAATTCCTCCAACCATTTACTATGATAATCATAGCACTTGTATGCTTGCTGCCAATCCTGTACTACATAGCAGGTGCAAGCACTTAGAGATGGACTTACATTTTATCAGAGACATGGTCAATGCTAAGCAACTTTATCTCGTCCATATATCAGCCCTTGACCAAGTGGCAGATTTATTCACCAAACCTCTCTCAATTTCCCTATTCACTAAAATTAAGAGCAAACTTAGGATAGGGACTTATCCCTTTCTAAGTTTGAGGGGGGTGTTGAGGGTAAGCCCACAAATAGAGGTAGTGTTTGTTAGACTAGTTGGTTAGTTACTAAAGGAGAAAAATCTGTTAGTTCTGTTTCTCCACCTCAGCAGCTCACCTAACCTCTTTGCTCTATAGAGATGTATATATATACAAGTGTGTGCTCCATTGTATAATATGAAATATAGAAAATAGAATCAATTCAATTCTGAATAACAAACTCTCCTTTTTACACTACATTGTTAACAACAAGACTAATTTCTTTGATCTGAGTCCTTTCCGCTAGAACTTCAACTGCTGAAGTCATAGAGTCAATTCATTCATGTAACAATGCCAATGCATGGATCACTAGGAACTATGATCAAAGTATGAACCCGAACCCAAAGAATTATCTTACAATGGTTCGGGGGAAATACTTAGATTTCAGTCCGAAAAATGTAAGGTTGTCGTTTAACTTGCCCATGATGCAAGGAGATGCATGCCCTTACACAAGAAGGGTCAACTTTGATCAAAGGTTGGACCAAGTCCTTATGAACATATGTGTGGAAGGAGCTCAATGGAAAAGAGACTCCAAAGGCAAGCCGGTTCAATTAAGAAGACTAGATCTCAAGCTTGTGGCTCGAGGATGGTTGGAGTTCATCCAACGCTCTATCATCCCCACTAGCAACTGATCCAAAGTTACAGTGGATCGGGCCATCATGATTCATAGCATCATGAATGGCGATGAAGTAGAAGTTTATGAAGTCATCTCCCTTGAATTCTACAAAAATAGCCGAAAAGTCCTCCACCATGGCAAGGCTAGCTTTTCCTTATCTTATTTGCCATCTATGTTACTCAGCTGGAGTTATCATAGAAGGAGACATCCCCATTGAGGAGGATAAGCCCATCACTAAGAAGAGGATGGAGCAAACAAGAGAGCCCACTCATGGAGCCCAAGAGATGCATGAGGAAGCTCATCATCAAGAAATCTCGGAGATGCCTCAAGGGATGCACTTTCCTCCCAAAAATTATTGAGAACAACTCAACACATCTCTAGAAAACTTGAGTTACAATATGGATCAATTAAGGGTAGAACATCAAGAACACTCCATCATTCTCCATGAAATTAGAGAAGATCAAAGATCAATGAGGGATGAGCAACAAAGGCAAGGAAGAGACATAGAAGAGCTCAAGGACTTCATTGGTTCTTCAAGAAGAAAGCGCCACCATCACTAAGGTCGACTCATTCCTTGTTCTTATTTCTCTGTTTTTTGATTTTTAAGCTTTATTTTATCTATATTTGTGTCTTTATTACATGATCATTAGTATGTAGTAACTATGTCTTAAAGCTATGAATAATTCCATGAATCCTTCACCTTTCTTAAATGAAACATTTTTTTAATACAAAAAGAACAAGAAGTACATGAGTTTCGAATTTATCCTTGAATTTAGTTTAATTATATTAATGTGGTGACAATACTTTTTGTTTTCTGAATGAACGCTTGAACAGTGCATATTTTTGATCTTGTTGTTTATGAATGTTAAAATTGTTGGCTCTTCAAAGAATGATGAACAAAGAGAAATGCTATTGATAATCTGAAAAATCATGAAATTGATTCTTAAAGCAAGAAAAAGCAGTGAATAGCAAAAGCTTGCGAAAAAAAGTGGCAAAAAAAATAATAGAAAGAAAAAGAAAAAGCAAGCAGAAAAAGCCAATAGCCTTTAAAACCAAAAGGCAAGGGTAAAAAAGATTCAAGGCTTTGAGCGTCAATGGATAGGAGGGCCCAAGGAAATAAAATCCAGGCCTAAGCGGCTAAATCAAGTTGTCCCTAACCATGTGCTTGTGGCTTGCAGGTCCAAGTGAAAAGCTTGAGACTGAGTGGTTAAAGTCGTGATCCAAAGCGAAAAGAGTGTGCTTAAGAGCTTTGGACACCTCTAACTGGGGACTTTAGCAAAGCTAAGTCACAATCTGAAAAGATTCACCCAGTCATGTGTCTGTGGCATTTATGTATCCGGTGGTAATACTGGAAAACAAAGTGCTTAGGGCCACGGCCAAGACTCATAAAAGTAGTTGTGTTCAAGAATCAACAAACTTAACTAGGAGAATCAATAACACGATCTGAAATTCTAAGTTCCTAGAGATGCCAATCATTCTAAACTTCAAAGGATAAAGTGAGATGCCAAAACTGTTCAGAAGCAAAAAGCTACAAGTCCCGCTCATCTAATTAGAATTAATATTCATTGATATTATGAGATTTATAGTACATTCTCTTCTTTTTATCCTAATTGATTTTCAGTTGCTTGGGGACAAGCAACAATTTAATTTTGGTGTTGTGATGAGCGGATAATTTATACGCTTTTTAGCATTGTTTTTAGGTAGTTTATAGTAGGATCTAGCTACTTTTAGGGATGTTTTCATTAGTTTTTATGCTAAATTTACATTTCTGGATTTTACTATGAGTTTGTGTGTTTTTATGTGAGTTCAGGTACT
Organism: Arachis duranensis; assembly: GCF_000817695.3. Lineage (NCBI taxonomy): Eukaryota > Viridiplantae > Streptophyta > Magnoliopsida > Fabales > Fabaceae > Arachis > Arachis duranensis. Next base: position 2,852,031 of record NW_026264909.1, read on the forward strand.
TTCTGGCTGAAATTGAGGGACCTGAGCAAAACACTGATAAAAGGCTGACAAAGGACTACTGATGTTGTTGGATTCTGACCTCCTTGCACTCGAAATAGATTTTCTGGAGCTACGAAACTCCAAATTGCGCGCTCTCAATGGCGTTGGAAAGTAGACATCCAGAGCGTTTCAGCAATACGTAATAGTCCATACTTTATTCGATATTAGATGACGTAAACTGGCGCTCAAAGCCAGTTCCATGTTGCATTCTAGAATCAAACGCCAGAAACACGTCACAAACTAGAGTTGAACGCCAGAAACACATTGCAACTTGGCGTTCAACTCCAAAAGAAGCCTCTGCATGTGTAAAGCTCAAGCTCAGCCCAAGCACACACCAAGTGGGCCCCAGAAGTGGATTTCTGCATCAATTAGTTACTTCTGTAAACCTTAGTAGCTAGTCTAGTATAAATAGGACATTTTACTATTGTATTAGACATCTTTGGTCTCAGTTTTATTCCATTATTCATCTTAGGAGACTATTGATCATTCATGGGGGCTGGACATTCGGCCATGCCTGGACCACCATTACTTATGTATTTTCAACGGTGGAGTTTCTACACACCATAGATTAAGGGTGTGGAGCTCTGCTGTACCTCAAGTTTTAATGCAATTACTACTATTTTCTATTCAATTCAGTTTAATCGTGGTATAAGTTAGAATTGATGGCGGCATTCATGAGAATCCGGAAAGTCTAAACCTTGTCTGTGGTATTCCGAGCAGGATTCAAGGATTGAATGACTGTGACGAGCTTCAAACTCGCGATTGTTGGGCGTGATGACAAACACAAAAGAATCAATGGAAAGGAGTAAGAAGGATTGGATGAAGGTAGTAGGAAAGCAGAGATTCAGAAGGAGCACAGCATCTTCATACGCCTATCTGAAATTCCCATCAATGATTTATATAAATATTTCTATCTTTATTTTCTGTTTATTTATTATTATTATTCGAAAACTCCATAACCACTTATTATCTGCCTAACTAAGATTTACAAGATGACTATAGCTTGCTTCATACCAACAATCTCCGTGGGATCAACCCTTACTCACGTAAGGTTTATTACTTGGATGACCTAGTGCACTTGCTGGTTAGTTGTGCGAGGTTGTGAAGAAAGTGCTGAGTTATAAACGCGCATACCAAATTGAATGCCATTGTTGATGATCACAATTTCGTGCACCAAGCTTTTGGCGCCGTTGTCGGGGATTGTTCGAGTTTGGACAACTGACGATTCATCTTGTTGCTCAAATTAGGTAATTTTCTTTTCAAAAATTTTTTAAAAAATTTACCCCTATTTTCAAAAAAAAAAAATAAATTATTCTATGACTTCATAATTTTTAAGAATGGATTCTAGAGTTTCATGTAACAAGTTGAAGCCTGGCTGGCTGTAAAGCCATATCCAAATTCTTTTGGATTGATGCTTCCACTTGTCAACATAAAAGGCATGTATATGAAGTTGGATGAAGTATCAGCTGTTGCATGCCTGATTTATATCCTAAAGCTGGCTAGCCATTAAGCCATGTCCAACCCTTGGATTGGAGCTTTAGGCTAACATTGAAAGATTCCTGGAATTCTTCTTAAAAATTTTGAATTTCTTATTCTCTTTTTCCTATATGTTTTCCGAAAAATATAAAATAAAATCCAAAAAAAATTATAAAATCGAAAAAAATCAAAAATATTTTGTATTTCTTGTTTGAGTCTTGTGTCATGTTTTAAGTTTGGTGTCAATTGCATATTCATCTTGTTCTTGCATTTTTCAAAAATTCATGCATTCATAGTATTCTTCATGATCTTCAAGTTGTTCTTGGTAAGTCTTCTTGTTTGATCTTGATGTTTTCTTGTTTGTGTCTTTTATTATTTTTCATGTGCATTTTTGCATTCATAGTGTCTAAGCATTAAAGATTTCTAAGTTTGGTGTCTTACATGTTTTCTTTGCATAAAAAAAATTTCAAAAATATGTTCTTGATGTTCATCATGATCTTCAAAGTGTTCTTGGTGTTCATCCTGACATTCATAGTGTTCTTGCATGCATAATGTGTTTTGATCCAAAATTTTCATGTTTCGGGTCATAATTGTGTTTTTCTCACTCATCATTAAAAATTTAAAAATAAAAAAATTATATCTTTTCCTTAATTTGCTCAAAAATTTTGAAATTTTGGGTTGACTTAGTCAAAAAATTTTTAAAATTAGTTATTTTTTGTTAGTCAAGTCAAAATTTCAATTTTAAAAATTTTATCTTTTCAAAATATTTTTCAAAAATCAAATCTTTTTCATTTTTTTTTATTATTTTGGAAATTTTTAAAATTTATTTTCAAAATCTTTTTCTTATCTTTATCTCAAAATTGAAACTTTACTAACAATTAATATGATTGATTCAAAAATTTAAAATTTGTTACTTTCTTGTTAAGAAATGTTCAATCTTTAAATTCTAGAATCATATCTTTTAGTTTATTGTTAGTCAAGTAATCAATTTTAATTTTAAAAATTAAATCTTTTTCAAAATATCTTTTTCAAAAAAATCATATCTTTTTATCGTATCTTTTAAAATCATATCTTTTTCAAAAATTTGATTTCAAAATATCTTTTCTAACTTCCTATCTTTTCAAAATTGATTTTCAAATCTTTTTCAACTAACCAATTAACTTTTGTTTATCTTTTGTCTTTTTCAAAACCACCTAACTAATTTTAGCTCTCTAATTTTTGAAAATTAACTCCCTCTTTTTCAAAATTCTTTTAATTAACTAATTGTTTTAAATTTTAATTCTTCCTTTAATTTTCGAAAATCACTAACTCTTTTTCAAAATTTATTTATTCATTTACTAACACTTCTCTTCATCTTAAATCTCTGCTCCTATCCTCACCCTTGTGTCTGGATTATTCATTCTTCTTCACTCTTATTTCCTTTCTTCTTCTACTAACATAAAGGAATCTCTATACTGTGACATAGAGGATTCCTCTTCCTTTTATGTTCTCTTCTTTCTCATATGAGTAGGAACAAGGAAAAAGGCATTCTTGTTGAAGCTGATCCTGAACCTGAAATGACTCTGAAAAAAAAACTAAGAGAAGCTAAATTACAACAATCCAGAGACAACCTTACTGAAATTTTCGAACAAGAAAAGGATATGGCAGCCGAACCCAACAACAATAATGCAAGAAGGATGCTTGGTGATTATACTACACCTACTTCCAAGTTTGATGGAAGAAGCATCTCAATTCCTGACATTGGAGCAAATAATTTTGAGCTGAAACCTCAACTAGTTGCTCTAATGCAACAAAACTGCAAGTTTCATGGACTTCTATCAGAAGATCCCTACCAATTTTTAACTGAATTCTTGCAGATCTGTAAGATTATTAAGACTAATGGAGTAGATCCTGAAGTCTAGAGGCTCGTGCTTTTCCCTTTTGCTGTAAGAGACAGAGCTAGAACATGGTTGAACTCACAACCTAAGGATAGCCTGGACTCTTGGGATAAGCTGGTCACGGCCTTCTTGGTTAAATTCTTTCCTCCTCAAAAGCTGAGCAAGCTTAGAGTGGCTGTTTAGACCTTCAAGCAAAAAGATGGTAAACCCCTCTATGAAGCTTGGGAAAGATACAAGCAGATGACCAAAAAGTGTCCTTCTGACATGTTTTCAGAGTGGACCATGATAGATATATTCTATTATGGTCTGTCTGAGTTCTCTAAGATGTCACTGGACCATTCTGCAGGTGGATCTATTCACCTAAAGAAAATGCCTGCAGAAGTGATAAACCACTATTTTATGGTTTATCTTTGTGCTCAATTGAGTGGATTTTATCAACTCTTTACCCACTTATTCATAATATTTGCATAGTTTTATATTTCCTTCCTGATTTTATACTATGATTGAAAACGTGCTTCTTTGATCTTATATTTGCTTATTATTAATCCTCTCTTATTACCAATAGATGCCTTGATATGTGTGTTAAGTGATCTCAGAGATTACAGGGCAGGAATGGCTCAGAGGATGGAAAGGAAGCATGAAAAGTGGAAGGAATACAAGAAGTTGGAGAAATTGCTAAGCTGTCCAGCCTGACCTCTTTGCACTAAAACGGCTATAACTTTAGCTACAGAGGTCCAAACGACGCGATTCCAGTTGAGTTGGAAAGCTAACATCCGGGGCTTCGATTTGATATATAATTTACCATAGCTGCCCCGACGCCAGGCGATGCGAATGCGTGGGTCACGCGGACGCGTGACCTGGCAGGAACACAACCCGCGCGACCGCGTGAGCCATGCAGCCGCGTCACTTTTCCGCGACCTGTACGTACCAGAATACGCTGGGGGCAATTTCTGGGCTGTTTTTAACCTAGTTTGCGGCCCAGAAAACACAGATTAGAGGCTATAAAGTGGGGAAATCCATTCATTCTTGAGGAGGCTCTCACATTCACAATTTTAGGAGTAGATGTAGTTTTTAGAGAGAGAGGCTCTCTCCTCTCTCTTAGGATTAGGATTTAGGATTTCTCTTAGTTTTAGGAGTGACTCTCAATCCCAGGTTCAACGTTCTTTTACTTTATATTCCTCTTTTTACTTTCAGATGCTTCAATGCTTGTATTAGATATGTTGCCTATTTGGCTTATGCTACATTCATGTTATGATTTTCTTAATTAATATTATTTGAGGTAATTCAGATTTAAGATTGCTTTACTCTGTTTAAGATTGCTTTCAATTTAATTTAGATATTTTTCTCCCTTTTGGCCTTGGTTAAATAATTGGTGACTCTTGAGTTATCAAACTCATTGTTGATTGAGAATTGGAATTCTTCAAGAATTAATTCATCCACTTAACTTACCTTCATAGTTAGAGGTTAATAAAGTGGGAGAAAAATCCAATTCTCATTACAATTGATAAGGATAACTGGGATAGGACCTACAATCTTCATACCTTGCCAAGAGTTTATTTTATAGTTATTTATTTATTTTATTTCTTCTTATGCAACATACTGCTCCCTAATTTCTCAAACCCCCAAATTTACAATCTCCATAACCAATAATAAGAACATACCTCCCTGCAATTCCTTGAGAAGATGACCCGAGGTTTGAATACTCGGTTATCAATTTCAAAAGGGTTTGTTACTCGTGACAACCAAAACGTTTGTACGAAGGGATTTTTGTCGGTTTAGAGACTATATCTACAACGCGACTGTTTTTATGATATTCTTTATTGGCAAAAATCCTAACGTCAAAATGGCACCGTTGCCGGGGAATTGCAAACGTGTGCCTTATTATTGGTAATTGTAAATATTTGCTTTTTGATTTGTTTTTATTTTTTATTTTTATTTGCTTTTTCGTAAATTAAGAGGTTATTGATTTTTATTTTAAAACTTTTATCTTATCTTATCATATTTCAAAAATCAAATTTAAAAATTTTCAATTTTCAAATTTCAAAAAAAAATTCAAATTTCAAAAAATTAAAAATTCAAATTTCAAAATTTAATTTTCAAATTCAAAATTTAAATAACCTTTTAATTTCAATTTGTTTTTATTTTTGTTTTTAATTTTTTTTATTTGCTATCATGAACTCTCACCCCTTTGGCTTTGAGTCTGGTTATAATAATGTTGCAGGAAGAAGAAATTACAATGAGAACAGGCATCAAGGTTGGAACAATCAAAGATGGGAGGAGCCACAAGGACTTGATCAATCCTCATGGCAACAACCACCTCTAATGGACTATCAACAACCACCACCATATGCCTATGAACCCTTTTCTCAACATAACTTTGGACCACCGAACTCACAAGCCCCTTTCCGCCACTCACCTTCATATGACCCTAACCCTCAACCACCATACCAACCACCTTATGAGCCATATGAACCATATATAGAACCACCCCAATTCCAACCCAATTACTCCCAAGAACCACCACTTCAATATTCATCATCTCCATATCCATCAATCCAAGACCACTATGATCCTACTTATGAAAGCCGAGTACATCAAGAGACAAAGGATCGTTTCAAAGAAATAGTGGATCGATTTCAGGCAACCATTCAACAACTGGAGCAAGTAGTAATTCAATGGGTTTCTAGGCGCTCAAATATACAAGGATCAGCCACAGCTCTATGTGGACAGTCTACTGAAGAGCGTAGCATGACGGAGATACCAGAAACCCCAGTGGACAAGACAGAGAATGAATTCGTACTAGAACAAGTAGAAGACGCTGTCATTGTTCAAGAAGAAGAAGAAGTGGTTGAAGACTTAGGAGATGCATAACCTCCATGGGAAAGTCAAGACATAGAGCCTCCTTCCAAGACGGTTGAAATTGATGCTGAGGAGGGTGTACAACCTCCAAAGCATATCATAGTTGAAGACTTGGAAGAGGTTGATGGTCAACTTATAGCTCTTTGTGGCATCAAGAGTAAGAGGAAGATGGTCAGTGGTAAGAATTGTCCTGTAAGGTTCATCATGGTTGGAAGGTTTAAGTTTAAACGCAAAGGTTGGTATAAAGCTCAACCGAATGGGTCTAGGAAGCTGTTTGGTCACTACAGTGAGAATTCAGAACATCTTTCACCCGGTTGGAAAAATGCAGATCGAGACGAAAATGGGTATAAAAGTAAAGTTTGGGATCCTGGAATCTGTTCTGGCATTTGTCACCCCGGGAGCCTAAGAATCTGTTTGAAGCTTCTTAAGGGCTTTACATGCTTAGTTTGGGATCCTGGAGGACACTGGAATCACAAACATTGGTGGAGATTCCTAGATGAGTTCAAGCACAAGCCACCATAACAGGAAGCTCACCAAATGTCCAACTTAAGGACTTTAACTAAAAGTGCTAGGTGGGAGACAACCCACCATGGTACGTGATGTGTGGAAAACGATCCAACACAAAACTCACCGGCAAGTGTACCGGGTCGCATCAAGTAATAATAACTCACATGAGTGAGGTCGATCCCACAGGGATTGAAGGATTGAGCAATTTTAGTTTAGTGGTTGATTTAGTCAAGCAAATCAAGTTTTGGTTGAGTGGGTTGTATTTAACAGAAGCTAAATTGCTTGGAATATAAAGGGAGAAGGGAGAATTGCAGTAAATTAAAGGACATGAGAGTAAAATAGACTGAATCTTAAAGGACAAGAAAGTAAATGACTGAAACTTAAAGTGCAAGAAATGTAAATTGCAGTAACTTAAATGGCAAGGAATGTAAATTGCTTGAATATAAAAGGGATTCGAGGACTGGGATTGCAGAATCTAAACAAAGAAAAATTGAATTGCCACAATTAATAAAGCAGAAATTGAATTGGAAGTAATAAAAACTCAAACAGAAATTGAAAGTGAAGTGCAGCAGGGTTCACAAAAGAACCAAAAGGAAATTGGGACCTCAGGACTCAAGAGACTAGGTAACAGAGCCTAGATCTCAATTGCCTTCCTAGATCCAAGTTCTCAAAGCAATTGACAAGAAATTGAAGAAGAAGCAGTAAAGGAAATGTAAATGGATTCAATTATGCAGAAAAGAAACTTAAGAGTTCTTGAGTGGAGATTGAGACAGAATTTCCTCAATTCTTAACACCCAAGAATCAAAACAAGAAAATTAAAAAGTGCCCAAGCAAGAATGAGGAAGAAGAGAGATCAATTCTCCTCCCCAATTCTCTG
>NW_026264909.1:2859698-2860498 GCF_000817695.3 Arachis duranensis
AGCTCCTATTTATACACTCTCTATTCTTGGATTTTGGGATTTGGATGGACTTTTGTTTTGGTGAAGAAATGAATTGAATTAGATTTTTAATTCAATTTTTGGCCCAAAATTAATAGCTTCCAGGAGGCTGCCCTACCCTTGCGGAGGGCAGGGAAGGATTTGATGCTTGGTGCGTGCATGGTGCAGCTTGGTGCGGTCTTGGTGCGCAGAACGCTACCCTGCCCTCGCGGAGGGCAGGGCAGGAAAAATTGGTGCGCCAGAATCATGCCACACAAAATGCTGCCCTGCCCTCGCGGAGGGCAGGGCAGTGTTTACTAACTGAAGTCCCGCGTTCGAATCCTGACTGCTACACACGCTTATTCATTTTCTTTGGCTTTCTTGGCACGGTAATGGAACTTAGTTCCTTGCTTCCTCATGGTCCCGTGTTCAACTCTTGTGGCAAGCATTTGGAGACATTTTCCTTTGATTTTCTCCCCTTGTGAGCCCGATACTGCCCTTGTGGAGGGCAGGGCAACATTTTCTTCTTCTTGATTCCAAGGCACAGATTTGTGCTCTGCCCTTGTAGTGGGCAGGGCAGAGTTGCCTTTTATGCCTTGTTCCCTTATGTTGCCCTCCTAGAGGGCAGTGTGCCCTTGTGGAGGGCAATGCTTGCCTCCCCCATTGCATGCGGCACACTTTTCCTTCCTTTGACCACGCTTCCTTCTCCTTGGGTCACGCTTTCTTAGGCCACGCTTTTCTCTTTTATTCTTTTCTTCACCTAAAATAAACCAAAACAACCACTCCAAGTATCACTAAATTCA
>NW_026264909.1:2861492-2867930 GCF_000817695.3 Arachis duranensis
ATCTCCTTATTAGAGACATGAAAGAGGAAATATGAAAGAACTTTGCCACCTTCTAATGGTCATGGCTGCTGCTTGATTCTCCCTTCTTCTTCTTTCTCTTCCCTGTCTTGGAATAATCTCGGATCTCTTCACCAGGACATCTTCTTCCCCAAACAGAATCTAAGAGTCCTGAGAGCCCAAAATCTTCCAATCTTTTAAAGGTTGACTCAGTATATTGATGAGATTTTGCTTGTTGCTTGGCTAAAAATTCAGGGCATTGTTCAAATGGCTTGATCTCAGGATTGAGTGTTGGCAAGTTGTGGGTCAAGTACTCCAACCTTGCTTGCATGTTTTCATCATTCTCCATTCTTTGTGCGTATCTAACTTCTCCCATGGTGTGATGAACATTCTTCCATTGATACAGGTTGTGACTATATTCCCCTGCTTTAGCTTGACTAAAATACAGCTTATCATATGATTCTTTGAATTCTTTGTATTGCTCTTTTTGCCCTTCAAGAATCTGTGCTTGAAATTCTTGCTGCTGAGTCATCATTTATTGCTGCCATTTCTCTTGTTTTTCCTCCATTTGATGCTGCCAAGCCTCTCGTTCCTCTTTTTCTTTCAAAAATTGCTCCATAATTTCAGGATGGGGCTCTAGATATTTCTCTTGGCCCTCCTGATTTTGGCCTTGTTGGGCCTGCATGAGTTGATTTTGACCTTGTTGAGCCTGCATGAGTTGCTGAGATAGTTCTTCAATTGATCTTTGCAATTGGCTCATATCTATGCGGCTCATGTCTATGGCATCATGAGCTTGATTTCGTCCTTCCTCTCTTTGTGATCTCCTTTGTCTAGGAGCTACCACCCCTTCTTGATCTTCTTCTTCATTCATTCCCTCCATACTCTTTTTGGTGATTCCTTTTCCCTTTTTCACTTTTTCTGTGTCCTCATCTTCAAAGATTACTCTAGGTTTGTCACATAGCCTGAGGATGGTACTTGGATGTCCAAGACTACTTGATTTGCTTGTGCTATTGGCCATCTCTTGAATACTGTCGGCTATGAGTTGTGCGAGGTTGATTTCACCTCCATGTAAGATGCAGTACGTCAAGAGTGCCCGTTTGATTATGACCCAAGAGGCGTTTCCAGTAGGAAGGATAGATCTTCTCCCTATTTCATACCATCCCTTGGCCACAGGAGTAAGATTTATCCTTCTCAAGTGACTTGGAACTCCCTTTGAATCTCTTTCCCAATCTGTATTCTCCACACATAACCCTTGCAAGATCTCATCAGGATTGTTTTCCATCTGCAATCTGGTTTCATAACTGGGCTCTGCATAAGTTATGGTTCTCAACTTGAGGGCCCTTGTGATGGCAGCTGGGCTAAAACTCACTTCAACTCCTCTGACATAACTTGTGTAAGGGGCACTATCTTTGTTTTCTTTTACAGCATTTGCATAGAACTCCCTGATCATGACTGCACTGATGTCAACAAGAGGAGCACATAAGAGTTCCCACCTTCTTTCTTTAGTGATTTGCCTCATGATGGGATATTCTCCTTCCTTCAAATCAAGACCTTTCTCATAGATGACATTCTTTGTCTTCATGAACCTATGATATCTCCCTTCATGGAATTGGGATCTAAATTTGGTTACATCAAATGAGGGAGGTTCAGCTACCATAGGTTCCTTTCCCGGCCTCCTTTTTGAACATGAAGAGGCCATTGAATTTGAGGTGAAAAGAAAGGAAAAGTGAGAGAAGAAGAAGTATATGTTGTGTTTGGGAAGAGTTTTGGTTCGGTTCATTTGTGAGACAAGGGAATTATGTTGGTTTTAGGAGTAAAGAGGATTATGATTTTCATATGAAGGTAGCTTGAATGAGTGTGTAAACCGTTTAGTGCTACGTCTATTAATAGGCAGATTCTTCAAGCTTTCCAACAAAACCACAATGAATGAAGAAAGAGCTCATTGGTGCTTATGAAGGGTTGAGATTGAGTTGTTTATCTAAGGGGTTCATGGGATGGATGGTCTGCATGCATTGTTGAGGCTTTGACGAGGATCCTCCTCCCATTGGTTGCATGCATTTAGGCGTTCAATGATGCATGCATGCATGCAAATTCTGCTTCCCCATGAGCGCATTCTTCTAGGCACATGTGACCATCCTCACATAACTTATCCTAGCCGTGGCCCCTCCTTGCTTTTGTCTCAATCCTTTTCTCCTGCATGAATCAAGAAAGCTAGCCTTAAATCATTAATATAGTCGTTGGCAATTGATTTGTAATAAAAGATTTGTTTTGTTTTGTTTATTATTATTTATTATATATAATTTTTTTTCCTTTCATGGTCAATTGTGTCCCTTAATTAAGGATGCTAAAAGTTGGTGAACACCAAACTTATCTTTTATTGAGGGAGTGGCTTAACAATGCAAACCATTCTTCACAATTGATGCATTTTATAAAAAAAATTGATGCATGATCCCTTTGTGTATGGTTTTGAGTCCATGATTGGGAAATGATCTTCTGAACATTGTTACATATGCAGATACCAAACTTAGCGTTTGGTCATATGCTTCATCAAAAGCATTATGCATATGTTCTAAGAATAATCCCTTTTTTTTTTGAAAAATGAACTTGGGTGTGCCTTAAGGTACACCAAACTTAGAAGTTTGACATGTGCTTAAAAACAATGTATGCATTTATCAGGCATGAAAGTTCAAAATCATATTCAGAGGAATCATAGCTTATTAAATGAAAGAGAGGACAGGAATCGAAGAGAAGACAGAAATCTTAAATCATGGGTTGCCTCCCATGAAGCGCTCTTTTATTGTCACTAGCTTGACATTGAATTCCCTTTAGGGTGGGTGATGTTGGTGATGTCTCAACTTGTCACCTCTCACTGTAAACTTTCTCTGTGTGCCTTGATGCTCAATTTCCATATGCTCCAGAGAAAGTACTTGGTTGATAGTGTAATAATCTTCTGTTCCTAGCTGTTGATATACTAATTGTACTTTGTCACCCTTGGAAAATCCCTCAGTTGGAATTTTCTTGTTCTTCCACCCTTTGTGAGCCTTCTTCTTATTCTTCACCTTTTTCTTACTTGTTGTTCTTCCTTTCTTGGCAGTTACTTGAGTGGTGATGCTTTCCTTTTTGTTGATCACCCCTGCTTCTTTGTGAATCCCATTTTCTTCTTGTATCTGTTCGTTTACTTGTTCCACTTCCTTTTCAGTTGATTGCTTTGGAAGGAGATCATCACTTATTCTGCTTGTTTCTTCATCCATTTGGAATTCTGGGAAAACTTTCAGGATGATGCTCTCCTCATGCATCCTAAGGGTTAACTCTCCCTGCTCTATATCCATTTTCTGAAGAATCCAGGATCACAAAATCTGCAGGATAAATGAACTTGTCAACCTTAACTAAAAGGTTCTCAATCAGACCTTTAGGATAGACTATTGATTGATCCACCAATTCCAAAGTCATCTCTGTTGGTTTCATCTCCTCTATGCCAAGCTTTTTCACTAGAGAATATGGGATCAGATTTATGCTTGCTCCTAGGTCGCACATCCCTTTGTTAATGAACAAGTTTCCAATAGTGCATGGTAAGAAGAAACCTCCAGGGTCATCAAGCTTGGGAGGAAGTCCCTTTTTGATGAGTGCACTGCATTCCTCACTAAGCATCACCGTTTCCTTCTCATTCCAATCTCTTTTTTTGTTGATGAGCTCCTTTAGAAACTTAGCATACAGGGGCATTTGCTCCAAAGCCTCTGCCAAAGGTATGTTAATCTCCAACTTCTTGAAAGTTTCAAGAAACTTGTGGAAGTGCTGGTCCTTTGTTTCCTTGTGAAATCTTTGAGGATAGGGTAGTGGTGGTGTTGAGCTCTTCACTACTTGATGTTGTTTTGGAATTGGTTCCTCCATGATTTGCTTGCCTTTCTTTGAATTCTGTGGCTTGTTATCTTCCTCTGTGAGCTTTTCTGAAGCACTCTTGCTTATCTTGTCTTGGTTGATGGTTTCATCCTTCTTTGTTGGCTCAGTGTTATTCTCCATAAGTTTCTTTGTTGCTTCTTGGCTACCATCTGTCAACACCCTTCCACTTCTCAGTTGCACCACTTTGCATTCTTCCTTTGGGTTGGGAATGGTATCACTAGGTAGTGAACTTGATGGCTTCTCAACAGAGATCTTCTTAGAGATTTGTCCAATCTGTCTTTCTAGGTTCTTCATGGAGGCTTCTTGATTTTTGTTTGTCAATTCTTGGCTCTTCATTAGTTTCTCCATGAGTACTTCTAGATTGGTAATTCTCTGTGAATCTTGTGTGATGGGTTGGTTTTGGGGTGTTGATGGATGAGGATAAGTGTTTTGGTTGGTAGGATAGTTATTGGTTGGATATTGGTTAGAATTTGGGTAGTTGTTTTGTGGTTTTCTGTAGGAGTTTTGGTTAGTGTTTGGCTGAGGGTTATGGTTTGTGTTTTTCCAATTGTTTTGGCCTGTGTTTCTTTGCCATGGTTGTTGGTTTTGGTTATAGTTATCTCCCCATCTAAGGTTGGGATGATTCTTTCAGGAAGGATTGTAGGTATCACCATAAACTTTATTCTGTCCAGAGTTTTGGTTATGCATGTACTGCACTTGCTCCTGTTGTTGCTCTTCTTGGCTTTCTTCATTCTGCACCCATACAGTTGATGGTTGGCTTGTGTTCACAGCTGCTACTTGAAGGCTGTCAATTCTTTTGGCCATTTGTTCAAACTGTTGTTGAATTTGTTGTTGCATCATCTTGTTTTGAGCCAAAATGGGTCCACTCCTTCCAGTTCTAGTACTCCCTTTCTCTGTGATGGTTGGCAGGTTCTTTGATGAGCAAAGAAGTATTGGTTATTGGCTACCATGTCCACAAGATTCTGGACTTCTTCAGCAGTTTTCATCAGTTGTAATGAACCTCCAGCAGAGTGATCTAATGCCTCTTGAGATTTCAATGTCAGGCCTTCATAGAAATTCTGCAGCACATCCCATTCATTGAACATCTCCGGAGGACACTTTCTGATTAAGGCTTTGTACCTCTCCCATGCTTCATACAAGGATTCGGCGTCTAATTGTGTGAAAGTCTGCACCTCAGTTTTCAGCCTGATGATCCTTTAGGGAGTTATTGTTGGCCCCTCCTCCTGGTTGATTGAGATTTGATGGATCTCCTTCCATTTCTTGGAATTCTTCCTCTCCAATAACGTTCTTCCCTCTTTCAGCTCTTCTTATTCTTCGAAGAGTTCTTTGGTCAATTTCAGAGAGAAGGGAAGATCTTCCTGTACCTGACATACAAACACACAACAATAAACACACAGATCCAGAAAACCAATGAAACTTCAATTCTGTAGCTAGAATGAAGTTTTAGTTAGTTTAAGCAAAAATTCAAACAGTTAGTGTGTTAGTCAAAATTAAAATAACAAAAAAAGAAAAAAAAATGCTTGATCTAGATCTCCACTTCACTTAATCATTGTCAATCTATTTCAATCCTCGGCAACGGCGCCAAAAACTTGATGTGTGGAAAACAATCCAACACAAAACTCACCGGCAAGTGTACCGGGTCGCATCAAGTTAATTCCGGATTAGTTAACCCAAGTTACCAGGTGATAAGGCACCCCTAAGAGCTTATTCACCCAAGCATATCCTTTGCACATGAACACCACAGACACATGTTTCAATATTCAAACCCTTGGTACCTAGCATTATTTCTCATTGTTTTTTTTCCTTTTCTCTTTTATTGCTCTTTCTATTTTCTTATTGGGAGAATTGCAGTAAATTAAAGGACAGGATAGTAAAATAGACTGAATCTTAAAGGAGAAGAAAGTAAATGACTGAAACTTAAAGTGCAAGAAATGTAAATTGCAGTAACTTAAATGGCAAGGAATGTAAATTGCTTGAATATAAAAGGGATTCGAGGACTGGGATTGCAGAATCTAAACAAAGAAAAATTGAATTGCCACAATTAATAAAGCAGAAATTGAATTGGGAGTAATGAGAACTCAAATAGAAATTGAAAGTAAAATGCAGCAGGGTTCACAGAAGAACCAAAAGTAAATTGGGATCTCAGGACTCCAGAGACTAGGTAGCAGAGCCTAGATCTCAATTACCTTCCTAGATCCAAGTTCTCAAAGCATTTGACAAGAAAATGAAGAAGAAGCAGTAAAGGAAATTGAAATTAAACTCAATTGTGCAGAAAGATGTTTAAAGAGATATTGAATGGAGATTGAGACAGAATTTCCTCAATTCTTCACACCCAAAACTCAAAACAAGGAAATTAAAAAGGCCTAAGCAAGAACGAGGAAGAAGAGAGATCAATTCTCCTCCCCAATTCTCTGAAATATCAGTGAAGTCACCAAGAGAAGCTCCCAAGTGCAAAAATAAAATTCAAAGCTCAAAGAAAGTGCAAAATTCAAAAGTCAAGTAAAAAGGTCCTAATTACATCAAACTAGCTCCTATTTATACACT
>NW_026264909.1:2868037-2870436 GCF_000817695.3 Arachis duranensis
AGATTTTTAATTCAATTTTTGGCCCAAAATTAATAGCTTCCAGGAGGCTGCCCTGCCCTTGCGGAGGGCAGGGCAGGATTTGATGCTTGGTGCGTGCATGGTGCGGCTTGGTGCGGTCTTGGTGCGCAGAACGCTACCCTGCCCTCGCGGAGGGCAGGGTAGGAAAAATTGGTGCGCCAGATGGGTGCTGTGGTGCGCTGCTGGTGCTGCCAGATTCATTCCTTGGTGCGCCAGAATCATGCCACACAAAATGCTGCCCTGCCCTCGCGGAGGGCAGGGCAGTGTTTACTAACTGAAGTCCCACGTTCGAATCCTGGCTGCTACACACGCTTATTCATTTTCTTTGGCTTTCTTGGCACGGTAATGGAACTTAGTTCCTTGCTTCCTCATGGTCCCGTGTTCAACTCTTGTGGCAAGCATTTGGAGACATTTTCCTTTGATTTTCTCCCCTTGTGAGCCCGATACTGCCCTTGTGGAGGGCAGGGCAACATTTTCTTCTTCTTGATTCCAAGGCACAGATTTGTGCTCTGCCCTTGTAGTGGGCAGGGCAGAGTTGCCTTTTATGCCTTGTTCCCTTATGTTGCCCTCCTAGAGGGTAGTGTGCCCTTGTGGAGGGCAATGCTTGCCTCCCCCATTGCATGCGGCACACTTTTCCTTCCTTTGACCACGCTTCCTTCTCCTTGGGTCACGCTTTCTTAGGCCACGCTTTTCTCTTTTATTCTTTTCTTCACCTAAAATAAACCAAAACAACCACTCCAAGTATCACTAAATTCATAAGGCTTATAAATCAATTAAAATTCAATTAAAATTAGCTTAAACCTCATGAGTTAACATTAATTTCATGGTGGTTGCTTGATTTAAAGAAGTTATGCATTTTCACTCCAAATCACTTACTTAGGATGCAAGAAAGTGTATAAAGACTAATAAAACAAGTGAAATTAGCTTGAAAAATGGGTATATGATGACTTGTCATCAGTACGATCGTTCATTTTTCATTTTTATTTAGTTTTATTTTTTTTCTAGTTTTATTTTATTTTATTATATTGAACCTAGAGTTTTGCGTCACATTTATATTAACACTGCATTCTTCATTTTTCAAAAAAAAAGGGATTTACGCACGCGACGCGGCAGCATCGCTGACGCGTCCGCGTCGTATGTGCGTTAGGAGGAAAAGAAATTGAACAGAAAGTTACGCAGGAGCAGGGTTGGAGGCATGCCAAGGGCACAAATCGTCCCACGCGACCGCATCGCTGATGCGGCCGCATCATTTGCAAAATGGCTTCCCCACGTGTCCGCGTCACCCACGCGACCGCGTGGCCCTGGATTTCGACGTAACAAGGTGTATGGCCGAAGGTTGAGCTGGAATTGGGCTGGACTCGTGCTGGAAGGCCAAGGCCTAACACGCGACCGCGTGCCCCACGCGGCCGCGTCATTTTAAGAGAAAGGCCACCCACGCGATCGCGTCGACCATGCGACCCCGTAGCCCTGGATTTTGGCAATACTAAGTTTTGAACAGAGAGTTGTGCGACCGCGAGGCTGCACTCGCGCCACTAGCACAAATCAAGTCACGCGATCGCGTGCCCCACGTATCCGCGTCGCCTAACCTTATTGCGCACCACGCAACCGCGTCACCCACGCGACCGCGTCGCCAGCGTCGCACAACCTCTCCAGATTAGTGCCAATTTTCTTATCTTTTCTTCTCCGAATCCTTATTCTTCTTATCTTTTCTTATTTTTTTCTTCTTCCTTTCTTATTTTCTCTCACTTCCATTCTATTTTATTTAATTTATTTGCATACTTTAATTCATTGCATTTTTTCTTTATTTTGTGCATATTTTTATTTTCTTTTCTAAATTTGTTATTTTGGTGTTAAAAATTTAATTGGGAAATTATTTTCTTATAAATTATTATGAAATTGTTTGACAATTATATATTACTTTTTGAAGGGTTGCTTGCATGTTCAATTTAATACTTTTAATAGCTTATTTACCATACATGCTATATGTTTGTGAAAAAGCCCATATGGCATTATGCACTTCTCTATTATACTTTATACTATTCAATGATTGCTTTTCATAAACTCCCTTTACTATTTTATTAATTGAATATAATTGTCAATACAAACATGGTGATTTATTACAAGTGATGCTTGGTCTATGCTACTCATGCCCTTTGCCGGCATGCCAATAAACACCTTGCATTCACTTGTCCTTATATGCATTAGCTATTTTCAATTGATGGCTTTTCACATGTACCCGCGAGCATGTGTTAATGTCAATTACATCCTAATATGCATCCATCACCACTCTTCTGTTCTCTTCCTT
Source organism: Arachis duranensis (assembly GCF_000817695.3). NCBI lineage: Eukaryota > Viridiplantae > Streptophyta > Magnoliopsida > Fabales > Fabaceae > Arachis > Arachis duranensis. Next base: position 2,870,361 of record NW_026264909.1, read on the forward strand.
GCTATATATCTATTTGAATTTAATTTACTTTCTCTTCCCTTCTTCAGGATGGCCACCAAGGAAGGAAAGGAGAAAG
>NW_026264909.1:2871047-2879692 GCF_000817695.3 Arachis duranensis
AAAATGTGAAAGAAATGTTTAGGACATGTTTATGCATTCAATAATTTAATCATATGCATTGAGAAAAACAAAAGAAAAATAATATAAAAAAAAGAGAGAGAAAAATAAAAGAAAAAAAAGAAAAGAAAAGAAAAGAAAAGAAAAAGAGCAAATAAAAGGGGACAAAATGCCCCAAAGTGAGTGGTGAAAGCAATGCATATGAGTTGTACTTGAAATTAGAATGTATGAATATGTGGAAAACATAGTTAATGGATGGTTAGATGTTGTATTATGATTACATGGATTGTCTAAGTTAGGTGGAAAAGTTTAAGTTAATTAAGGATTCAGATTTTTAGTCCACTTGGCCAAATACAATCCTACCTTGACCCTAACCCCATTACAACCCTTAAAAGACCTCTTAATTTGTGTATTTATGCATTAAATTTTTGTTGATTGTTAGATGAAGAGCAAGCCTTAGAAAGAAAGGTTAGTAGAGAATTGAGAGAGTCGAACCTTAAACAGTTGAATGATTAGAGTGTATACACTTCCAATGAGGGTTCGATGCTCGATTCTTTGTTCCTGGCTTTCATGAGCTATTTTCTTCTGCAAGTTTACTTTTACTTCATTTTTATGATTTGAATCAGTGAAATCCAGTTCATATATGTTCTTGAAAGATTTATTTATTTTTAACCAAGTAGGTAGAAACATTCTGCATGTAGTTGCATTCATATAGATAGGATTGCATTTCATATTAATCTAACATTCCTCTTCATCTTTATAGTTTCTCTTGAGCTTAGCATGAGGACATGCTAGTGTTTAAGTGTGGGGAGGTTTATAAACCACTATTTTATGGTTTATCTTGTGCTCAATTGAGTGGATTTTATCAACTCTTTACCCACTTATTCATAATATTTGCATAGTTCTATATTTCCTTCCTGATTTTGTACTATGATTGAAAACGTGCTTCTTTGATCTTATATTTGCTTATTATTAATCCTCTCTTATTACCAATAGATGCCTTGATATGTGTGTTAAGTGATCTCAGAGATTACAGGGCAGGAATGGCTCAGAAGATAGAAAGGAAGCATGCAAAAGTGGAAGGAATACAAGAAGTTGGAGAAATTTCTAAGCTGTCCAACCTGACCTCTTTGCACTCAAATGGCTATAACATTAGCTACAAAGGTCCAAACGATGCGGTTCCAGTTGCGTTGGAAAGTTAACGTCCGAGACTTCGATTTGATATATAATTTGCCATAGCTGCCCCGACGCAAGGCGATGCGAACGCGTGGGTCACGCGGACGCGTGACCTGGCAGGAACACAACCCGCGCGGCCGCGTGAGCCATGCGGCCGCGTCACTTTTCCGCGACCTGTACGTACCAGAATACGCTGAGGGCGATTTCTAGGCTGTTTTTAACCCAGTTTGTGGCCCAGAAAACACAGATTAGAGGCTATAAAGTGGGGGAATCCATTCATTTATGAGGAGGCTCTCACATTCACAATTTTAGGAGTAGATGTAGTTTTTAGAGAGAGAGGCTCTCTCCTCTCTCTTAGGATTAGGATTTAGGATTTCTCTTAGTTTTAAGAGTGACTCTCAATCCCAGGTTCAACGTTCTTTTACTTTATATTCCTCTTTTTACTTTCAGATGCTTCAATGCTTGTATTAGATATGTTGCCTATTTGGCTTATGCTACATTCATGTTATGATTTTCTTAATTAATATTATTTGAGGTAATTCAGATTTAAGATTGCTTTGCTCTGTTCAAGATTGCTTTCAATTTAATTTAGATATTTTTCTCCCTTTTGGCCTTGGTTAAATAATTGGTGACTCTTGAGTTATCAAACTCATTATTGATTGAGAATTGGAATTCTTCAAGAATTAATTCATCCACTTAACTTACCTTCATAGTTAGAGGTTAATAAAGTGGGAGAAAAATCCAATTCTCATTACAATTGATAAGGATAACTGGATAGGACCTCCAGTCTTCATACCTTGCCAAGAGTTTATTTTACAGTTATTTATTTATTTTATTTCTTCTTATGCAACATACTGCTCCCTAATTTCTCAAACCCCCAAATTTACAATCTCCATAACCAATAATAAGAACATACCTCCCTACAATTCCTTGAGAAGACGACCCGAGATTTGAATACTCGGTTATCAATTTCGAAGGGTTTTGTTACTCGTGACAACCAAAACGTTTGTACGAAGGGATTTTTGTCGATTTAGAGACTATATCTACAACGCGACTGTTTTTATGATATTCTTTACTGGCAAAAATCCTAACGTCAAGAAGTTCAGGAACGTATTGAAATGGTTGTAAATAACTAATTTATGTACACTTTTGAGAGGAATTCCGTGAATAATGGGACACCTCAGAGGAAGGGAGTTCTTGAAATTGATGCTCTGAATGCCATATTAGCTCAGAACAAAATGTTGACTCAGCAAGTCAACATGATTTCTCAAAGTCTGAATGGATGGAAAAATGCATCCAACAGCACTAAAGAGGTATCTTTTGAAGAAGACGCTTATGATCCTAAAAACCCTGCAATGGCAGAGGTAAATTACATGGGGGAAACCATTGGCAACACCTATAACCCCTCATGGAGAAATCATCCAAATTTCTCATGGGGAAACCATTGGCAACACCTATAACCCCTCATGAAGAAACAGGTTTAGCAATAGCAAGCCTTTTCCATCATCTTCTCAGTAACAGACAGAGAATTCTGAGCAGAGCACCTCTAACTTAGCAAATATAGTCTCTGATCTGTTTAAGGCCACTTTAAGCTTCATGAGTGAAACAAGGTCCTCCATCAGAAATTTGGAGGCACAAGTGGGCCAGCTGAGTGGTGCACGAAATTGTGATCATCAATGGCGCCATCAACATGGTACGCTCAATTGCAATCTCAACTCTTTATCACAACTTTGCACAACTAACCAGCAAGTGCACTAGGTCGTCCAAGTAATAAACCTTACACGAGTAAGGGTCAATCCCACGGAGATTGTTGGTATGAAGCAAGCTATGGTCATCTTGTAAATCTCAGTCAGGCGGATTCAAATGGTTATGGAGGATTGATAATTAAAAGATGAATAAAACATAAAATAAAGATAGAGATACTTATGTAATTCATTGGTGAGAATTTCAGATAAGCGTATGGAGATGCTTTGTCCCTTCCGTCTCTCTGCTTTCCCACTGTCTTCATCCAATCCTTCTTACTCCTTTCCATGGCAAGCTGTATGTTGGGCATCACCATTGTCAATGGCTACAGTCCCGTCCTCTCAGTGAAAATGTTCAACGTGCTCTGTCACAGCACGGCTATTCATCTGTCGGTTCTCGATCATGTCGGAATAGAATCCAGTGATTCTTTTGCGTCTGTCACGAACGCCTCACAATCGCGAGTTTAAAGCTCTTCACAGTCATTCAATCCCTGAATCTTACTCAGAATACCACAGACAAGGTTTAGACCTTCCGGATTCTCAAGAATGGCCGCCAATGGATTCTAGCTTATACCACGAAGATTCTGATTAAGGAATCCAAGAGATATCCACTTAAGCCTTGTTTGCATGTAGAACGGAAGTGGTTGTCAGGCATGTGTTCATAAGTGAGAATGATGATGAGCGTCACATAATCATCACATTCATCATGTTCTTGGGTGCGAATTAATTTCTTAGAACAAGAATAAGCTGAATTGAATAGAAGAACAATAGTAATTGCATTAATACTCGAGGTACAGCAGAGCTCCACAACTTAATCTATGGTGTGTAGAAACTCCACCGTTGAAAATACATAAGAATAAGGTCTAGGCATGGCCATGAGGCCAGCCCCATGATCTAAGATAGCATAAGACTACTCAAAGATAGCTACCCAGATGAAAATACAATAGCAAAAGGTCATATTTATAGAGAACTAGTAGCTTAGGATTTACAAAAATGAGTAAATGACGTAAAAATCCACTTCCGGGCCCACTTGCTGTGTGCTTGGGCTCAAAATTGAAGCTTTAATGTGTAGAGACTTTTCTTGGAGTTAAACGCCAGCTTTTGTGCCAGTTTCGGCGTTTAACTCCCACTTTTGTGCCAGTTCCGGCGTTAAACGCCGGGAATTCTGAAGCTGATTTGGAACACCAGTTTGGGCCATCAAATCTCGGGCAAAGTATGAACTATTATATATTTCTGGAAAGCCCAGGATGTCTGCTTTCCAACGCACTTGAGAGCGCGCTAATTGAGCTTCTGTAGCTCCAAAAAATCCACTTCGAGTGCAGGGAGGTCAGAATCCAACAGCATCTGCAGTCCTTTTTCAGTCTCTGGATCAGATTTTTGCTCAGGTCCCTTAATTTCAGCCAGAAAATACCTGAAATCACAGAAAAATACACAAACTCATAGTAAAGCCTAGAAAAGTGAATTTTAAATAAAAACTAATAAAAATATAACAAAAACTAATTAAAATATAATAAAAACATACTAAAAACAATGCCAAAAAGCGTATAAATTATTCGCTCATCACAACACCAAACTTAAATTGTTGCTTGTCCCCAAGCAACTGAAAATCAAATAGGATAAAAATAAGAGAATATACTATAGACTCCAAATTATCAATGAAACTGAGCTCCAATTAGATGAGCGGGACTAGAAGCTTTTTGTCTCTGAACAGTTTTGGCATCTCACTTTATCCTTTGAGGTTCAGAATGATTGGCATCTATAGGAATTCAGAATTCAGATAGTGTTATTGATTCTCCTAGTTAAGTATGTTGATTCTTGAACACAACTACTTTATGAGTCTTGGCCGTGGCCCAAAGCACTCTGTTTTCCAGTATTACCACTGGATACATACATGCCACAGACACATAACTGGGTGAACCATTTCAGATTGTGACTCAGCTTTGCTAGAGTCCCCAAATAGAGGTATCCAGGGTTCTTAAGCACACTCTTTTTGCCTTGGATCATGACTTTAACCGCTCAGTCTCAAGTTTTCACTTGACACCTTCACGCCACAAGCACATGGTTAGGGACAGCTTGGTTTAGCCGCTTAGGCCATGATGTTATTCCTGTAGGCCCTCCTATCCACTGATGCTCAAAGCCTTGGATCCTTTTTATTTTTACCCTTGCCTTTTGGTTTAAAGGGCTATTGACTTTTTCTGCTTGCTCTTTCTTTTTCTTTTTCTCTTTTTTTTTTCGCATATACTCTCTTTTTTTTTCTGCAAGCTTTTCACTGCTTTTTCTTGCTTCAAGAATCATTTTTATGATTTTTCAGATCCTCAGTAACATGTCTCCTTTTTCATCATTCTTTCAAGAGCCAACAATTTTAACATTCTTGAACAACAAATTTAAAAGACATATGCACTGTTCAAGCATACATTCAGAAAACAAAAAATATTGTCACCACATCAAGATAATTAAGCTAGTTTTAAGGATGAATTCGAAATCATGTACTTCTTGTTCTTTTGTAATAAAAACATTTTTCATTTAAGAAAGGTGATGGAGTCATAGGACATTCATAACTTTAAGGCATAGACACTAAGACACTAATGATCATAAGACACAAACATAAATAAAACATAAAGCATAATTTTCGAAAAAACAGGAAAATAAAGAACAAGGAAGTTAAAGAACGGGTCCACCTTAGTGATGGCGGCTTGTTCTTCCTCTTGAAGATCTTATGGAGTGCTTGAGCTCCTCAATGTCTCTTCCTTGCCTTTGTTGCTCATCTCTCATGATTCTTTGATCTTCTTTAATTTCATGGAGGAGGATGGAATGTTCTTGGTGCTCCACCCTTAGTTGTCCCATGTTGGAACTTAATTCTCCTAGGGAGGTGTTGATTTGCTCCCAATAGTTTTGTTGAGGAAAGTGCATCCCTTGAGGCATCTCAAGGATTTCATGATGAGGAATTTCCTCATGTCCATGAGTGGGATCTCTTGTTTGCTCCATCCTCTTATTAGTGATGGGCTTGTCCTCATCAATGAGGATGTCTCCCTCTATGTTAATTCGAACTGAATTACAGAGGTGACAAATGAGATGAGGGAAGGCTAACCTTGCCAAGGTAGAGGACTTGTCCGCCACCTTATAAAGTTCTTGGAATATAACCTTATGAACTTCTACTTCCTCTCCAATCATGATGCTATGAATCATGATAGCCCGGTCTATAGTAACTTCGGACCGGTTGCTAGTGGGAATGATTGAACGTTGGATAAACTCCAACCATCCCCTAGCCACGGGCTTGAGGTCATGCCTTCTCAGTTGAACCGGCTTCCCTCTTGAATCTCTCTTCCATTTAGCGCCTTCTTCACAAATGTCTATGAGGACTTGGTCCAACCTTTGATCAAAGTTGACCCTTCTAGTGTAGGGGTGTTCATCTCCTTGCATCATGGGCAAGTTGAATGCCAACCTTACATTTTCTGGACTAAAATCTAATTTTCACCAAACCATTGTAAGCCAATTCTTTGGGTCTGGGTTCACACTTTGATCATGGTTCTTGGTGATCCATGCATTGGCATAGAACTCTTGAACCATTAAGATTCTAACTTGTTGAATGGGGTTGGTAAGAACTTCCCAACCTCTTCTTCGGATCTCATGTTGGATCTCTGGATATTCACTCTTTTTGAGTTTGAAAGAAACCTCGGGGATCACCTTCTTCTTGGCCACAACTTCATAGAAGTGGTCTTGATGCACCCTTGAGATGAATCTCTCCATCTCCATGACTCGGAGGTGGAAGCTTTTGCCTTCCCTTTCCTCTTTCTAGAGGTTTCTCCGGCCTTGGATGCCATAAATGGTTATGGAAAAACAAAAAGCAACGCTTTTACCACACCAAACTTAAAAGGTTTGCTCGTCCTCGAGCAAAAGTGGAAATAAAAGAGTAGAAGAAGAAGAAAATTGAGGAGATGGAGGGGGCTTTGTGGTTCGGCCAAGGGGGAGAAGTAGTGTTTAGGTTGTGTGAAAATGAAGGAGTGAAGATGGGTTTATATAGGGGTGGAGAGAGGGGTAAGGTTCGGCTATTATGGGTGGGTTTGGGAGGGAAAGTGGTTTGAATTTGGATGGTGAGGTAGGTGGGGTTTTATGAAGGATGGATGTGAGTGGTGAAGAGAATGGTGGGATTTGATAGGTGAGGGGTTTTTGGGGAAGAGGTATTGAGGTGATTGGTGAATAGGTGAAGAAAATAGAGGGTGGTGGGGTAGGTGGGGATCCTGTGGGATCCACAGATCCTGAGGTGTCAAGGATAGCTCATCCGTGCACCAAGTGACGTGCAAAAGTGCCCTTTTTGCCAATCCTAGCGTTAAACGCCGGGCTGCTGCCCCTTTCTGGCGTTTAACGCCAGCTTCTTGCCCATTCCTGGCATTAAACGCCTGTTTGGTGCCCCTTTCTGGCGTTAAACGCCCAAAATGGTACCAGACTGGGCGTTAAACGCCCATTTTGCTGTCTTCACTGGCGTTTAAACGCCAGCAAGTTTTCCTCCAGGGTGTGCTATTTTTCTTTTTTTCATTTTTTGCTTTTTTCAATTGATTTTGTGACTTCACAAGATCATCAACTTATAGAAAACATAAAATAACAAAAGGAAAAATAGATAAATATAACATTGGGTTGCCTCCCAACAAGCGCTTCTTTAATGTCAGTAGCTTGACAGTGGGCTCCCATGGAGCCTCACAGATACTCAGAGCAATGTTGGAATCTCCCAACACCAAACTTAGAGTTTGACTGTGGGGGTTCAACACCAAACTTAGAATTTGGTTGTGGCCTCCCAACACCGAACTTAGAGTTTGACTGTGGGGGGTCTGTTTGACTCTGTTTTGAGAGAAACTCTTCATGCTTCCTCTCCATGGTTACAGAGGGATATCCTTGAGGCTTAAACACAAGGGATTCTTCATTCACTTGAATGATCAATTCTCCTCTGTCAACATCAATCACAGCCTTTGTTGTGGCTAGGAAGGGTCTGCAAAGGATGATGTATTCATCCATGCACTTCCCAGTTTCTAGGACTATGAAATCAGCATGGATGTAATGGTCTTCAATCTTTACCAGAACATCCTCTACAAGTCCATAAGCTTGTTTTCTTGAATTGTCTGCCATCTCTAGTGAGATTCTTGCAGCTTGTACCTCAAAGATCCCTAGCTTCTCCTTTACAGAGAGAGGCATGAGGTTTATGCTTGACCCTAGGTCACACAGGGCCTTCTCAAAGGTCATGGTGCCTATTGTACAAGGTATTGAGAACTTCCCAGGCTCCTATCTCTTTTGAGATAATCTCTGCCTAGTCAAGTCATCCAGTTCTTTAGTGAGCAAAGGGGGTTCGTCCTCCCATGTCTCATTACCAAATAACTTGTCATTTAGCTTCATGATTGCTCCAAGGTACTTAGCAACTTGCTCTTCAGTGACATCTTCGTCCTCTTCAGAGGAAGAGTACTCATCAGAGCTCATGAATGGAAGAAGTAAATCCAATGGAATCTCTATGGTCTCAGTGTGAGCCTCAGATTCCCATGGTTCCTCATTAGGGAACTCATTGGAGGCCAGTGGACGTCCATTGAGGTCTTCCTCAGTGGCGATCACTGCCTTTTTCTCTTCTCCAATTTCGGCCATGTTGATGGCCTTACACTCTCCTTTTGGATTCTCTTCTGTATTGCTTGGAAGAGTACTAGGAGGGAGTTCAATAACTTTCTTACTCAGCTGACCCACTTGTGCCTCCAA
>NW_026264909.1:2879805-2883157 GCF_000817695.3 Arachis duranensis
TTGCTAAACCTGTTTCTTCCACCATTATTGTTGTTGAAACCTTGTTGAGGTCTCTGTTGATCCTTCCATGAGAGGTTTGGATGATTTTTCCATGAAGGATTATTGGTGTTTCCATAGGGTTCTCCCATGTAATTCACCTCTTCCATTGATGGGTTCTTAGGATCATAAGCTTCTTCTTCAGATGAAGCGTCCTTAGTACTGCTTGGTGCAGCTTGCAATCCAAACAGACTTTGAGATATTATATTGACTTGCTGAGTCAATATTTTGTTCTGAGCCAATATGGCATCCAGAGTATCAATCTCAAGAACTCCTTTCTTCTGATTCATCCCATTGTTCACAGGATTCCTTTCAGAAGTGTGCATGAATTGGTTATTTGCAACCATTTCAAGGAGTTCTTGAGCTTCTGCAGGCGTCTTCTTCAAATGAAGAGATCCTCCAGCAGAGTTGTCCAATGACATCTTGGACAGTTCAGACAGACCATCATAGAAGATACCTATGATGCTCCATTCAGAAAGCATGTCAGAAGGACACTTTCTGATCAATTCTTTGTATCTTTCCCACGCTTCATAGAGGGATTCACCTTCCTTCTGTCTGAAGGTTTGGACTTCCACTCTAAGCTTACTCAATTTTTGAGGTGGAAAGAACTTTGCCAAGAAGGCATTGACTAGCTTTTCGCAAGAGTTCAGGCATTCTTTAGGTTGTGAGTCCAACCATATCCTAGCTCTGTCTCTTATAGCAAAAGGGAATAGCATAAGTCTGTAGACCTCAGGGTCAACCCCATTGGTCTTGACAGTGTCACAGATTTGCAAGAATTCAGCTAAAAACTGATGAGGATCTTCCAATGGAAGTCCATGGGACTTGCAATTCTGTTGCATTAGAGAAACTAATTGAGGCTTAAGCTCAAAGTTGTTTGCTCTAATGGCAGGGATAGAGATGCTTCTCGCATAGAAGTCGGGAGTAGGTGCAGTAAAGTCACCCAGCACCTTCCTTGCATTGTTGGCATTGTTGTTGTTTTCGGCTTCCATGTCTTCTTCTTGTTTGAAGATTTCTATTAGGTCCTCTACAGAGAATAGTGCTTTAGCTTCTCTTAGCTTTCGCTTCAAGGTCCTTTCAGGTTCAGGGTCAGCCTCAACAAGAATGCCTTTGTCTGCACATATGAAAGAGAAGAGAACAAGAAAATATGGAATCCCCTATGTCACAGTATAGGGATTTCTTGAGGTGTCAGAGGAAAAGAAGAATAGAAGGAGGAGGTAGAAGAATTCGAACTTATCAAGAGGGGTAGAGTTCGAATTGTGCATTGAGGAGGAGTGTTAGTCCATAAATAGAAGGATGTGAGAAGAGGGGAAGAATTTTCGAAAATTAAAGTTGGGAAAGAAATAAAGTGATTTTGAAAAAGATTTTGAAATTAGAAATAAAAAAGATATGATTGCAAACTATTTTGAAAAATATGTGATTAAAAAGATATGATTGAAAAACAATTTAAAAAAAAAGATTTGATTTTTAAAATTAATAACTTGGCTAACAAGAAATTTAAAAGATATGATTCAGACATTAAACCTTTCTCAACAGAAAAGGCAACATACTTGAAATGTTGAATCAAATCATTAATTGTTAGCAAGTATTTTTGAAAAATTAAAGAAATTGATTTTGAAAAATTATGGAAACTTGAAAAAAATTTAAATTAAAAACAAAATCTTCCCTCTTGTGCCATCCTGGCGTTAAACGCCCAGAATGGTATCCATTCTGGCATTTAATGCCCAAAATGCTACCCTTTTGGGCGTTAAACGCCTAGCCAGGTGCCCTGGCTGACGTTTAAATGCCAGTTTTCCTTCTTCACTGGGCGTTTTGAACGCCCAACTTTTTCTGTATAATTCCTCTGCTGTATGTTCTGAATCTTCAATTATCTGTATTATTGATTTGAAAAGACACAAATTAAAATTTTTTTTTTGAATTTTTAATGATGGGGAATAATCAAAATGCAACTAAAATCAAATAAACAATGCATGCAAGACACCAAACTTAGAAGTTTGTATACTATTGACACTAACAAATTGAGAATGCATATGAGAAACAACAAAACACTCAAGACAAGAGAATTTAAAGATCAGAGCAAGGAAATCATCAAGAACAACTTGAAGATCAATGAAGAACATAATGCATGTAATTTTTGAAAATTAGAAGACTAAAGACATGCAATTGACACCAAACTTAACATTAGACACTAGACTCAAACAAGAAACATAAAAATATTTTTGATTTTAAGATTTTATAATTTTTTTGTGATTTTTCGAAAATTATATGGAAAAGAAAATAAAGAGATTCAAAATTCTTAATAAGAATTTCCAGGAATCATGCAATGTTAGTCTAAAGCTTTAGTCTAAAGAAATTAGACATGGCTAGCCAAGCTTCAGTAGGACATTACATTCAAGAGCTAAATTGATGAGAATCAATCAGTTTTTGTGATGATAAGAACATCACCTTGAAACTCTAGAATTCATTCTTAAAAATTTTGAAGAAAAATACCTAATCTAAGCAACAAGATGAACCATCAGTTGTCCAAACTCGAACAATCCCCGGCAACGGCGCCAAAAACTTGGTGCACGAAATTGTGATCATCAATGGAGCCATCAACATGGTACGCTCTATTGCAATCTCGACTCTTTATCACAACTTCGCACAACTAACCAGCAAGTGCACTGGGTCGTCCATGTAATAAACCTTACGCGAGTAAGGGTCGATCCCACGGAGATTGTTGGTATGAAGCAAGCTATGGTCAGCTTGTAAATCTCAGTCAGGCGGATTCAAATGGTTATGGAGGATTGAAAATTAAAATATGAATAAAACATAAAATAAAGATAGAGATACTTATGTAATTCATTGGTGATAATTTCAGATAAGCGTATGGAGATGCTTTGTCCCTTCCGTCTCTCTGCTTTCCCACTATCTTCATTCAATCCTTCTTACTCCTTTCCATGGCAAGCTGTATGTTGGGCATCACCGTTGTCAATGGCTACAGTCCCGTCCTCTCAGTGAAAATGTTCAATGCGCTCTGTCACAGCACGGCTATTCATCTGTCGGTTCTCGATCATGTCAGAATAGAATCCAATGATTCTTTTGCGTCTGTCACCAACGCCCCACAATAGCGAGTTTGAAACTCGTCATAGTCATTCAATCCCTGAATCCTACTTAGAATACCACAGACAAGGTTTAGACCTTCCGAATTCTCAAGAATGGCCGCCAATGAATTCTAGCTTATACCACGAAGATTCTGATTAAGGAATCCAAGAGATATCCACTCAAGCCTTGTTTGCATGTAGAACGGAAGTGGTTGTCAGGCACGCGTTCATAAGTG
>NW_026264909.1:2889865-2899393 GCF_000817695.3 Arachis duranensis
GAAGGTTTAGACTTTCCGGATCCTCATGAATGCCGCCATCTATCTAGCTTATACCACGAAGATTCTGTTGGGGAATCTAAGAGATAAGCGCCCGGGCTAGAGTAGAACGGAAGTGGTTGTCAGTCACGCACGTTCATAGGTGAGAATGATGATAAGTGTCACGGATCATCACATTCATCAAAGTGTTGTGCAATGTATATCTTGGAATAAGAATAAAAGAGAATTGAATAGAAAGTAATAGTAATTGTATTGAAACTTGAGGTACAGCAGAGCTCCACACCCTTAATCTATGGTGTGCAGAAACTCCACTGTTGAAAATACATAAGTGAAAGGTTCAGGCATGGCCAAATGGCCAGCCCCCCGAATAATCAAGAGACCGAATGATCAAAGACTACAAAGTCAAAAGATTAAACTGTCAAAAGATGTCCAATACAATAGTAACTTATCCTATTTATACTAGACTAGCTACTAGGGTTTACATGAGTAAGTAATTGATGCATAAATCCACTTTCAGGGCCCACTTGGTATATGTTTGGGCTGAGCTTGATCTATCCACGAGCTGAGGCTTTCCTTGGAGTTGAACTCCAAGTTATAACGTATTTTGGGCGTTCAACTCCGGATCATGACGTGTTTCTGGCGTTTAACTCCAGACAGCAGCATGTACTTGGTGTTCAACGCCACGTTACGTCGTCAATTTCCGAATAAAGTATAGACTATTATATATTGTTGGAAAGCTCTAGATGTCTACTTTCCAACGCCGTTGAGAGCGAGCCATTTGGAGTTCTGTAACTCCAGAAAATCCATTTCTAGTGCAGGGAGGTCAGATTCTAACAGCATCAGCAGTCCTTTTGTCAGCCTTTTTCAGAGTTTTGCTCAAGTCCCTCAATTTCAGCCAGAAATTATGTGAAATCACAGAAAAACACACAAACTCATAGTAAAGTCCAGAAATGTGAATTTAACATAAAAACTAATGAAAACATCCCTAAAAGTAGCTTGAACTTACTAAAAACTACCTAAAAACAATGCCAAAAAGCGTATAAATTATCCGCTCATCAATAAGTCAACCCATTCAATCTGATGCACAGCTATCCCACACTGATACCCTTCCAAATTCTCACACTCATTCCTCCCTGTCCTCACCTACATCCACCACTAAAACTACACCAGTAATGATTGATAGCTCAAGCTCCTCTACCCTTATTCTCTCTACTACAACCAATCCTATCCCAATCTTTGGCATAGAGACTCAACTTCCTGCCACCATCACTCCATCCCTTTCTTCCAACATTCATCCCATGACCACCAGATTAAAATCTGGTGCTATACAGCCTAAAAATCTAGTGGCCATTGCTGACTTACCTGACTTAATCAACCATGTACCAAAACAGGCCAAGCATGCCTTGACTTGTCCTCATTGGAGACAGGCTATGGACAATGAATTTCAGGCTTTAGCTAAGTGTGGGACATGGTCCCTAGTTGATGCCCCACCCAATGCAACCATTGTTGGCTGCAAATGGGTATATGCTATTAAGAAAAATACAGATGGTAAAATCCTTAGGTACAAAGCAAGATTAGTTGCAAAAGGTTTTCATCAAGTGGAGGGAATTAATTATGAAGAAATCTTTAGCCCTGTAGTAAGGCCAGTATCAGTAAGAATAATTATTACGATTGCACTCACAAATAATTGGAGCTTGAGACAATTTGATTTTGATAATGCATTCTTAAATGGGGCATTATCAGAAAATGTCTATATGCAGCAGCCTATTGGATATAATGAGGGGCAACCACACAAGGTTTGCAAGCTGCATAGGGCCATCTATGGTCTCAAACAAGCCCCAAGGGCTTGGTATAATACTCTTGCCTCGACTTTGAACACTCTTGGCTTTAAACACACAACCTCTGATGTGGCATTGTTTACAAGGAAAACCAATTCTGATGTCACTTATATGTTAATATATGTGGATGATATCATTGTTACAGGCTCCAATTCTGTGGCCATAGACAGCCTAATCAAACAATTGAATTGCTTTTTTCCATTGAAAGATCTTGGTTTGTTTCATTTCTTTTTAGGCCTTGAAACACATTACTTACCTGACCAAACACTGTTGCTTACTCAGACAAAGTATGCGAAGGACTTAATACATCATGCAGGAATGGGTAATTCAAATCCTATGCCTACACCTATGATGACATCTGCGAAGCTAAGGAAGAATGACTCAAACCCCTATGAAGATCCAAAAGGATACAGATCCATAGTAGGGGCCTTATAGTATCTCACAATTACGCGACCGGATCTTGTATTCGCTGTGAATAAAGTTTCACAATTTATGCATTCACCAACCATTGATCATTGGAAAGTAGTCAAACGGATCCTTAGATATCTTCAAGGTACAATTCAATATGGCTTAGTGTTTTCTAAATGCACTGACTATCGTATTCTCTCCTTTGCAGATTCAGATTGGGCTTCAGACCTGGATGATAGGAGGTTGACTTCTGGTTACTGTATCTACCTAGGCACAAACCTTATAGCTTGGAGAGTGGCAAGCAGTCAAAGGTTAGCAGATCCACCACAGAAGCAGAATACAGGGTGATAGCCTCAGCACAAATGGAGATTATGAGCATCCAGCAGCTATTGGTAGAACTGGGAGTACAACAACAAATTCCTCCAACCATTTACTGTGATAATCATAGCACCTATATGCTTGCTGCCAATCCTGTACTGCATAGCAGGTGCAAGCACTTGGAGATGGACTTACATTTTATCAGAGACGTGGTCCATGCTAAGCAACTTTATGTCGTCCATATATCAACTCTTGACCAAGTGGCAGATTTATTCACCAAATCTCTCTCAATTTCCCTATTCACTAAATTTAAGAGCAAACTTAGGATAGGGACGTATCCCTCTCTAAGTTTAAGGGGGGTGTTGAGGGTAAGCCCACAAATAGAGGCAGTGTTTGTTAGACTAGTTGGTTAGTTACTAAAGGAGAAAAATCTGTTAGTTCTGTTTTACCTAACCTCTCTGCTCTATAGAGATGTATATAAATACAAGTGTATGCTTCATTGTATAATATGAAATATAGAAAATAGAATCAATTCAGTTCTGAATAACAAACTCTCCTCTTTACACTACATTGTTAATAGCAAAACTAGTTTCTTTTATCTGAGTCCTTTTCGCTAGAACTTCAACTGCTGAAGTCATAGATTCAATTCATTCATGTAACAATGCCAATGCATGTATCACTAGGAACCATGATCAAAGTATGAACCCGAACCCAAAGAATTATCTTACAATGGTTTGGGGGAAATACTTAGATTTCAGTCTGGAAAATATAAGGTTAGCGTTTAAATTGCCCATGATGCAAGGAGATGCACGTCCCTTGGTGGACGAAATTGTGATCATCAACAATGGCTCCAAAGGCTTGGTGCTCTCAAACATGAATCACACTTTGTCACAACTCCGCACAACTAACCAGCAAGTGTACTGGGTCATCCAAGTAATACCTTACATGAGTAAGGGTCAATCCCACAGAGATTGTTGGTATGAAGCAAGCTGTGGTCATCTTGTAAATCCCAGTCAGGCGGATTTAACTGGATTAAGAGATTATTGGTTTAAATAAAGATAATAAAATAAACAGAAAATAAAGATAAAGTTACTCATGTAATTCAATGGTGGGAATTTCAGATAGGTGTATGGAGGTGTTGTGTTCCTTCTGAATCTCTACATTCCTACTTCTTCCTTCTACTTTTTCATCACTCCTTTCTATGGCAAGCTGTATGTAGGGCATCACTGTTGTCAATGGCTACATCCTATCCTCTCAGTGAAAATGGTCCAAATGCTCTGTCATAGCACGGCTAATCATCTGTCGGTTCTCAATCAGGTTGGAATAGAATCTAGTGATTCTTTTGCGTCTGTCACTAACGCCCAGCCTTCAGAAGTTTGAAGCTCGTCACAGTCATTCAATCCCAGAATCCTACTCGGAATACCACATACAAGGTTAGACTTTCCGGATTCCCATGAATGCTGCCATCAATTCTAGCTTATACCACGAAGATTCTGATCAAGGAATCCAAGAGATATGCGCCCGGTCTAAGGTAGAACGGAAGTGGTTGTCAGTCACGCGCGTTCATAGGTGAGAATGATGATGAGTCTCACGGATCATCACATTCATCAAGTTGAAGTGCAACGAATATCTTAGAACAGGAATAAATCGAATTGGATAGAAAATAGTAGTAAATCGAATTGGATAGAAACTCCACCGTTGAAAATACATAAGTGAAAGGTCCAGGCATGGCCGAATGGCCAGCCCCCAAAACATGATCACAGGATCAAAAAATACAATTCAGGATCTAGGATGAAAATACAATAGTAAAATGTCCTATTCATAATAAACTAGCTACCTAGGGTTTACAGAAGTAAGTAATTGATGTAGAAATCCACTTCCGGGGCCCACTTGGTGTGTGCTTGGGCTGAGCTTGAATGTTACACGTGCAGAGGCTTTTATTGGGGTTGAATGCCAAGTTGTAACGTGTATCTGACGTTTAACTCTGGTTCGTGACGTGTTTCTGGCGTTTGACTCCAGAATACAGAATGTAGCTGGCGTTGAGCGCCAGTTTACGTCATCAAATCTCAAATAAAGTATGGACTATTATATATTTCTAGAAAGCTCTGGATGTCTACTTTCCAACATCGTTAAGAGAGCGCCAGTTGATGTTCTGTAGCTCTAGAAAATCCATTTCGATTTCAGGGAGGTCAGATTCCAACAGCATCAGCAGTCCTTTGTCAGCCTTCTTATCAGAGTTTTGCTCAGGTCCCTCAATTTCTGCCAGAAAATACCTGAAATCACAGAAAAACACACAAAATCATAGTAAAGTCCAGAAATGTGAATTTAACATAAAAACTAATGAAAACATCCCTAAAAGTAGTTAGATCATACTAAAAACTACCTAAAAACAAAGCCAAAAAGCGTATAAATTATCCGCTCATCACAACACCAAACTTAAATTGTTGCTTGTCCCCAAGTAACTAAAAATAAAATAGGATAAAAAGAAGAGAATATACTATAAATTCCAAAATATCAATGAATATTGATCTTAATTAGATGAGCAGGACTTGTAGCTTTTTGCTTCTAAACAGTTTTGGCATCTCACTTCATCCTTTGAAGTTTAGAATGATTGGCTTCTCTTGGAACTCAGAGTTCAGATAGTGTTAATTGATTCTCCTAGTTAAGTATGTTGAGTCTTGAACACAGCTACTTATGAGTCTTGGCCGTGGCCCTAAGCAATTTGTTTTCCAGTATTACCACCAGATACATAAATGCCACAGACACATAACTAGGTGAACCTTTTCAGATTGTGACTCAGCTTTGCTAGAGTCCCCAGTTAGAGGTGTCCAGAGCTCTTAAGCACTCTCTTTTTGCTTTGGATCATGACTTTAACCACTCAGTCTCAAGCTTTTCACTTGGACCTTCATGACACAAGCACATGGTTAGGGACAGCTTGATTTAGCCGCTTAGGCCTGGATTTATTTCCTTGGGCCCTCCTATTTATTGATGCTCAAAATCTTGGATCCTTTTAACCCTTGCCTTTTGGTTTTAAGGGCTATTGGCTTTTTTTGCTTGCTTATTCTTTTTCTTTCTATTTTTTTTGCCACCTTTTTTTTTCACAAGCCTTTTGCTTTTTCACTGCGTTTTCTTGCTTCAAGAATCAATTTTATGATTTTTCAGATCATCAATAACATATCTCTTATTCATCATTCTTTCAAGAGCCAATAATTTTAACATTCATAAACAACAAGATCAAAAATATGCACTGTTCAAGCATTCATTCAGAAAATAAAAAGTATTGTCACCACATCAATATAATTAAACTAAATTCAAGGATAAATTCGAAATTCATGGACTTCTTGTTCTTTTGAATTAGAAACATTTTTCATTTAAGAGAGGTGAAGGATTAATGGAATTATTCATAGCTTTAAGACATAGTTACTAACTACTAATGATCATGAAGTAGAGACACAAAACATAGATAAACATATAACATAAAAACCGAAAAGCAGAGAAAATAAGAACAAGGAATGAGTCCACCTTAGTGAGGGTGGCACCTTCTTGAAGGACCAATGGTGCTCTTTGAACTCCTCTATGTTTCTTCCTTGCTTCTGTTGCATGATCCCTAGTGATTTTCGTGCTCCTATCCTTAGTTGCTCCCAATAGTTGTGTGGAGGATAATTTATCCCTTGAGGCATCTCAAGGATTTCTTGATGAGGTCCATGAGTGGGCTCTCTTGATGTGCAGTCAAATGCTCTATTACTGAGCTATGGACCCTTGAGATGGAAGCTTTTGTCTTCCCTTTCCTCTTTTTAGAGGTTTCTTTGGCCTTAGGTGCCATCAATGGTTATGGAAAAACAAAAAAGCTATGCTTTTACCACACCAAACTTAGAATGTTGCTCACCCTCGAGCAAAAGGAGA
Source organism: Arachis duranensis (assembly GCF_000817695.3). Taxonomy (NCBI): domain Eukaryota; kingdom Viridiplantae; phylum Streptophyta; class Magnoliopsida; order Fabales; family Fabaceae; genus Arachis; species Arachis duranensis. Next base: position 2,896,330 of record NW_026264909.1, read on the forward strand.
AGGAATAGAAGAGATGGAGGAGATTGAGGGATGTGTGTATTCGGCTATATGGGTGGAATTGGGTGGGAAAGAGATTTCGAATTTTGAAGGTAGGTGGGCGGTATGGGGAAAAGTTGATGGATGTGAGTGGTGAATGGAAAACAGAAGGGATGACCATGAATGGAGGGAGAGAGGGTAAGGTAGGTGGGGATTTTGTGAGGTTGACAAATCCTGAGGTGTCAAGGATTTACATCCCTGCACCAATTAGGCATGTAGAATGCCTTTGCATACAATTCTGGCGTTTAAACGCCAAAGTGATGCTTGTTCTGGGCGTTCAACGCCCATGTGCAGCATGTTTCTGGCGTTGAACGCCAATTCCATGCTTGTTATTGGTGTTCAGCGCCAGCTTTCCTCAGGGCATATTCCTGGCGTTCAAACGCCAGGATGTTGCTTGTTTCTGGCATTTAGCGCCAGATCCATGCTCTATTCTGGCGTTGAACGCCAGCCAGATGCTCCTTACAGGCGTTTAAACGCCAGTAGTCCTTCCTCTAGGGTGTGATTTTTCTTCTGCTGTTTTTGATTCTGTTTTTAATTTTTAATATTTTTTTCGTGACTCCACATGGTCATGAACCGACTAAAACACAAAATAACAATAAAATAAAAATAAAATTAGATAAATAAAAATTGGGTTACCTCCCAATAAGTGCTCTTTTAATGTCACTAGCTTGACAGTAGGCCCTCATGGAGCCTCACAGATGTTCAGAGCATGATGAGGGCCTCCCAACACCAAACTTAGAGTTTGAATATGGGGTCTTCTCAACACCAAACTTAGAGTTTGGTTGGGGCCTCCCAACACCAAACTTAGAGTTTGAATGTGGGGGCTTTGTATGACTCTGTATTGAGAGAAGCTTTTCATGCTTCCTCTCATTACCAAATAACTTGGCATTTAGCTTCATGATGGCTCCTAGATACTGAGCAACTTGCTCTTCAATCACATCTTCATCCTCTTCAGAGGAAGAATAGTCTTCAGAGCTCATGAATGGCAAAAGGAGATTTAGTAGAATCTCTATGGTCTCTATATGAGCCTCAGATTCCTTTAAGTCCTCAATAAGAAACTCCTTCTTGTTTGAGAGACGTCCCAGGAGGTCTTCCTCACTAGGATTTTCGTCCTTCTCTTCCGTTGTGCATTCGGCCATATTGATTACATCAATGGCCTTGCACTCTCCTTTTGTATTCTCTTCTGTATTGCTTGGGAGAATACTAGGTGGAGTTTCAGTTACTTTCTTACTCAGTTGTCCCACTTGTACTCCCAATTTCTAATGGAGGATCTTGTTTCACTCATGAAACTTAAAGTGGCCTTTGACATATCAGAGACTAAGTTTGCTAAATTACAGGGGCTCTGCTCAGAATTCTCTGTCTGTTGCTGAGAAGATGATGGAAAATGCTTGTTATTGCTGAGCCTGTTTCTTCCACAATTATTAAAGCCTTGTTGAGGTTTTTGTTGATCCTTCCATGAGAAATTTGGATGATTTCTCCATGATGAATTATAGGTGTTTCCATAAGGTTCACCCATGTAGTTAACCTCTGCCATTGCAGGGTTTTTAGGATCATAAGCTTCTTCAGAAGCTGTCTCTTTAGTACTGTTGGATGCATTTTGCCATCGATTCAGACTTTGAGAGATCATGTTGACTTGCTGAGTCAACACTTTGTTCTGAGCCAATATGGCATTCAGAGCATCAATTTCAAGAACTCCCTTCCTCTGAGACGTCCCACTATTCACGGAATTCCTCTCAGAAGTGTACATGAATTGGTTATTTGCAACCATGTCAATAAGTTCTTGAGCTTCTGCAGGCGTTTTCTTTAGGTGAATGGATCCACCTGCAGAATGGTCCAATGACATCTTGGAAAACTCAGATAGACCATAATAGAATACATCTAATATGGTCCATTCTGAAAACATGTCAAAAGGACACTTTTTGGTCATCTGCTTGTATCTTTCCCAAGCTTCATAGAGGGATTCACCATCTTTTTGTTTGAAGGTCTGAACATCCACTCTAAGCTTGCTCAACTTTTGAGGAGGAAAGAATTTATCCAAGAAGTCCGTGACCAGCTTATCCCAGGAGTCCAGGCTATCTTTAGGTTGTGAGTCCAACCATGTTCTAGCTCTGTCTCTTACAGCAAAAGGGAAAAGCATAAGCCTGTACACTTCAGGATCTACTCCATTCGTCTTAACAGTCTCACAAATCTGCAAGAACTCAGTTAAAAACTGATAAGGATCTTCAGATGGAAGTCCATGAAACTTGCAGTTCTGTTGCATCAAAGCAACTAATTGAGGTTTCAGTTCAAAATTGTTTGTTCCAATGGCAGGAATTGAGATGTTTCTTCCATCAAACTTGGACGTTGGTTTAGTGAAATCAGCAAGCATCCTCCTTACATTATTGTTGTTGGGTTCGGCTGCCATCTCCTTCTCTTGTTCGAAAATTTCAGAAAGGTTGCCTCTGGATTGTTGTAATTTAGCTTCTCTTAGTTTCCTTTTCAGAGTCCTTTCAGGTTCTGGATCGGCTTCAACAAAGATGCCTTTTTCCTTATTCCTGCTCATATGAAAGAGAAGAGAAAAATAAAAAGGAAGAGGAATCCTCTATATCTGGACAAAGAGGATCCTTATTATTAGTAGAAGAAGAAAGGAATAAGAGTGGAGAATCCAATCACAAGGGTGAGGATAGAGGCAGTGATTGGAGATGAAGAGAGGTGAAGAGAAGTGTTAGTAAATAAATAAATAAATAGAAGAAGAGAAGAGAGGGAGAATTCGAAAATAATTTTGAAAAAGTAGTTAATGATTTTCGAAAATTAAAGATAAGATATAATTAAAATTAAAATTTAAAACAATTAAAAAGAATTTTTGAAAAAGAGATGAGATATTTTCGAAAATTAAAGAGGAAAAAGTAGTTAGGTGGTTTTGAAAAAGATAAGAAACAAACAAAAAGTCAAATAGTTAGTTGAAAACGATATTAAAATCAAATTTGAAAAGATAAGAAGATAAGAAGTTAGATAAGATATTTTGAAATCAAATTTTTGAAAAAGATAA
>NW_026264909.1:2899531-2903225 GCF_000817695.3 Arachis duranensis
ACAAGAAACTAAAAGATATGGTTCTAGAATTTAAAGATTGAACCTTTCTTAACAAGAAAGTAACAAACTTCAAATTTTTGAATCAATCATATTAATTGTTAGTATAATTTCGAAAATTAAGATAAAATTAAGAAAAAGATTTTTTTTTGAAAAACATTTTAAAGAATTTTCGAAAATTAATAAGAAAAATGAAAAAGATTTAATTTTTGAAAAAGTTTTAAAAAGATAAGATTTTTTTTAAAATTGAAAATTTGACTTAACTTGTAAGAAACAACTAATTTTAAAAATTTTGGACCAAGTCAACTCAAATTTTTGAAAATTTGGAGAGAAATAAGGAAAAGATATTTTTTTATTTTTAAATTTTTATTGATGAGAGAGAAAAACACAATTATGACCCAAAACATGAAAATTTTGGATCAGAACCAATTATGCATGCAAGAACACTATGAATGTTAAGATGAACACCAAGAACATATTTTTTGAAAAATTTTTATGCAAAGAAAACATGCAAGACACCAAACTTAGAATTCTTTAATGCATGGACACTATGAATGCAAAAATGCATATGAAAAACAACATACAACACAAAACAAGAAAACATGAAGATCAAACAAGAAGACTTGTCAAGAACAACTTGAAGATCATGAAGAACACCATGAATGCATGAATTTTCGAAAAATGCAAGAAAAGTTTTTAAAGCATGCAATTGACACCAAACTTAAAAATTGACTCAAGACTCAAACAAGAAACACAAAATATTTTTGGTTTTTATGATTTTATGATTTTTTTGTATTTTTATTTTTTTCGAAAATTATATTTTTGAAAAACGAAAATAAAGAAAAAATTTTTGAAAGATTTTTGAAAACTTTTTTGAAAGGAAAATAAAAAGAAAATTACCTAATCTGAGCAACAAGATAAACCGTCAGTTGTCCATACTCGAACAATCCCCGGCAACGGTGCCAAAAACTTGGTGGACAAAATTGTGATCATCAACAATGGCTCCAAAGGCTTGGTGCTCTCAAACGTGAATCACACTTTGTCACAACTCCGCACAACTAACCAGCAAGTGTACTGGGTCGTCCAAGTAATACCTTACGTGAGTAAGGGTCGATCCCATAGAGATTGTTGGTATGAAGCAAGCTATGGTCATCTTGTAAATCATAGTCAGGCGGATTTAACTGGATTAAGAGATTATTGGTTTAAATAAAGATAATAAAATAAACAGAAAATAAAGATAAAGTTACTCATATAATTCAATGGTGGAAATTTCAGATAGGTGTATGGAGGTACTGTGTTCCTTCTGAATCTCTGCTTTCCTACTTCTTCCTTCTAGTTTTTCATCACTCCTTTCTATGGCAAGCTGTATGTAGGGCACCACCATTGTCAATGGCTACATCCCATCCTCTCAGTGAAAATGGTCCAAATGCTTTGTCACAGCACGGCTAATCATCTGTCGGTTCTCAATCAGGTTGGAATAGAATCTAGTGATTCTTTTGCGTCTGTCACTAATGCCCAGCCTTCAGGAGTTTGAAGCTCGTCACAGTCATTGAGTCCCGGAATTCTACTCGAAATACCACAGACAAGGTTAGACTTTCTGGATTCCCATGAATGCCGCCATCAATTCTAGCTTATACCACGAAGATTCTGATCAAGGAATCCAAGAGATATGCGCCCGGTCTAAGGTAGAACGAAAGTGGTTGTCAGTCACGCACATTCATAGGTGAGAATGATGATGAGTGTCACGGATCATCACATTTATCAAGTTGAAGTGCAACGAATATCTTAGAACAGGAATAAATTGAATTGGATAGAAAATAGTAGTAATTGCATTAAAACTTGAGGTACAACAGAGCTCCACACCCTTAATCTATGGTGTGTAGAAACTCCACCGTTGAAAATACATAAGTGAAAGGTCCAGGCATGGCCAAATGGCCAGCCCCCAAAACATGATCACAGGATCAAAAATACAATTCAGGATCCAGGATGAAAATACAATAGTAAAATGTCCTATTTATAATAAACTAGCTACTTAGGGTTTACAGAAGTAAGTAATTGATGCAGAAATCCACTTTTGGGGCCCACTTGGTGTGTGCTTGGGCTGAGCTTGAATGTTACACGTGCAGAGGCTTTTATTGGAGTTGAACGCCAAGTTGTAACGTGTATTTGGCGTTCAAATCTGGTTCGTGACGTGTTTTTGGCGTTTGACTCCAGAATGCAGCATGGAACTGGCGTTAAGCGCCAGTTTACATCATCAAATCTCGAATAAAGTATGAACTATTATATATTTCTGGAAATCTCTGTATGTCTACTTTCCAACGCTATTGAGAGCGCGCCATTTGGAGTTCTGTAGCTCTAGAAAATCCATTTCGAGTTCAGGGAGGTCAGATTCCAACAGCATCAACAGTCCTTTGTCAGCCTTCTTATTAGAGTTTTGCTCAGGTCCCTCAATTTCAGCCAGAAAATACCTGAAATCACAGAAAAACACACAAACTTATAGTAAATACCAGAAATGTGAATTTAACATAAAAACTAATGAAAACATCCCTAAAAGTAGTTAGATCATACTAAAAACTACCTAAAAACAAAGCCAAAAAAGCGTATAAATTATCCGCTCATCACCCCTACACAAGAAGGGTCAACTTTGATCAAAGGTTAGACCAAGTCCTTATGAACATATGTGTGGAAGGAGCTCAATGGAAAAGAGACTCCAAAGGCAAGCCGGTTCAATTAAGAAGACTGGACCCCAAGCCTGTGGCTAGAGAATGGTTAGAGTTCATCCAACGCTTTATCTTCCCCACTAGCAACCAATCCGAAGTTACTGTGGATTGGGCCATCATGATTCATAGCATCATGAATGGAGAGGAAGTAGAATTTTATGAAGTCATCTCCCTTGAATTCTACAAAATAGCCGAAAAGTCCTTCACCATGGCAAGGCTAGCTTTTCCTCATCTTATTTGCCATCTATGTTACTCAGCTGGAGTTATCATAGAAGGAGACATCCCCATTGAGGAGGATAAGCCCATCACTAAGAAGAAGATGGAGCAAATAAGAGAGCCCACTCATGGAGCCCAAGAGATGCATGAGGAAGCTCATCACCAAGAAATCCCGGAGATGCCTCAAGGGAAGCACTTTCCTCCCAACAATTATTGGGAACAACTCAACACTTCTCTAGAAGACTTGAGTTACAATATGGATCAATTAGGGGTGGAACATCAAGAACACTCCATCATTCTCCATGAAATTAGAGAAGATCAAAGAGCAATGAGGGAGGAGCAACAAAGGCAAGGAAGAGACATAGAAGAGCTCAAGGACATCATTGGTTCTTCAAGAAGAAAGCACCACCAGCACTGAGGTGGACTCATTCCTTGTTCTTATTTCTCTGTTTTTCGATTTTTAAGCTTTATGTTATCTATGTTTGTGTCTTTATTACATGATCATTAGTATGTAGTAACTATGTCTTAAAGCTACGAATAATTCCATGAATCCTTCACCTTTCTTAAATGAAACATGTTTTTAATACAAAAAGAACAAGAAGTACATGAGTTTCGAATTTATCCTTGAATTTAGTTTAATTATATTGATGTGGTGACAATACTTTTTATTTTCTGAATGAATGCTTGAATAGTGCATATTTTTGATCTTGTTGTTTATGAATGTTAAAATTGTTGGCTCTTGAAAGAATGATGAACAAAGA
>NW_026264909.1:2903290-2904070 GCF_000817695.3 Arachis duranensis
AAAGAAAAAGCAGTGAATAGCAAAAGCTTGTGAAAAAAAAAGTGGCAAAAAAATAATAGAAAGAAAAAGAAAAAGCAAGCAGAAAAAGCCAATAGCCCTTAAAACCAAAAGACAAGGGTAAAAAGGATCCAAGGCCTTTGAGCATCAATGGATAGGAGGGCCCAAGGAAATAAAATCCAGGCCTAAGTGGCTAAATCAAGCTGTCCCTAACCATGTGCTTGTGGCATGTAGGTCCAAGTGAAAAGCTTGAGACTGAGTGGTTAAAGTCATGATCCAAAGCAAAAAGAGTGTGCTTAAGAGCTTTGGACACATCTAACTGGGGACTTTAGCAAAGCTAAGTCACAATCTGAAAAGGTTCACCCAGTCATGTGTCTGTGGCATTTATGTATCCGGTGGTAATACTGAAAAACAAAATGCTTAGGGCCACGGCCAAAACTCATAAAAGTAGCTGTGTTCAAGAATCAACAAACTTAACTAGGAGAATCAATAACCCTATCTAAAATTCTAAGTTCCTATAGATGCCAATCATTCTAAACTTCAAAGGAAAAAGTGAGATGCCAAAACTNCAATCATTCTAAACTTCAAAGGATAAAGTGAGATGCCAAAACTGTTCAGAAGCAAAAAGCTACAAGTCCCGCTCATCTAATTAGAATTAATATTCATGATATTCTGAGCTTTATAGTACATTCTCTTCTTTTCATCCTAATTGGTTTTCAGTTGCTTGGGGACAAGCAACAATTTAAGTTTGGTGTTGTGATGAGCGGATAATTTATACGCTTT
>NW_026264909.1:2904195-2915060 GCF_000817695.3 Arachis duranensis
TAAATTCACATTTCTGGACTTTACTATGAGTTTTTGTGTTTTTTTGTGATTTTAGATACTTTCTGGCTGAAATTGAGGGACCTAAGCAAAACTCTGATAAAAGGCTGACAAAGGACTGCTGATGCTGTTGGATTCTGACCTCCCTGTACTCGAAATGGATTTTCTGGAGCTACCAAACTTCAAATAGCGCGCTCTCAACAGCGTTGGAAAGTTGACATTCAGAGCTTTCTAGCAATATATAATAGTTCATACTTTATTCGAGATTTAATGACGTAAACTAGCGCTCAACGCCAGTTCCATGTTGCATTCTGGAGTCAAACGCCAGAAACATGTCACGAACTAGAGTTGAACGCTAGAAACACGTTGCAACTTGGCGTTCAACTCCAAAAGAAGCCTCTGCACGTGTAAAGCTCAAGCTCAGCCCAAGCACACACCAATTGGGCCCCGGAAGTGGATTTCTGCATCAATTACTTTTGTAAACCCTAGTAGCTAGTCTAGTATAAATAGGACGTTTTACTATTGTATTAGACATCTTTGGTCTCGGTTTTATTCCATTATTCATCTTAGGAGACTATTGATCATTCATGAGGGCTGGCCATTCGGCCATGCCTGGACCACCATCACTTATGTATTTTCAACGATGGAGTTTCTACACACGATAGATTACTACTATTTTAATGAAATTACTACTATTTTCTATTCAATTCAGTTTATTCCTATTCTAAGATATTCGTTGCACTTCAACATGATGAATGTGATGATCCGTGACACTCATCATCATTCTCACCTATGAACGCGTGACTGACAACCACTTCCGTTCTACCTTAGACCGGGCGCATATCTCTTGGATTCCTTAATCAGAATCTTCGTGGTATAAGCTAGAATTGATGGCAGCATTCATGAAAATCCGGAAAGTCTAAACCTTGTCTGTGGTGTTCCGAGTAGGATTCAAGGATTGAATGACTGTGACGAGCATCAAACTCGCGATTGTTGGGCGTGATGACAAACGCAAAAGAATCAATGGATTCTATTCTGGCATGATCGAGAACCGACAGATGATTAGCCGTGCTGTGACAGAGCATTTGGACCATTTTCACTGAGAGGATGGGATGTAGCCATTGACAACAGTGATGCCCTACATATATCTTGCCATGGAAAGGAGTAAGAAGGATTGGATGAAGGTAGTAGGAAAGCAGAGATTTAGAATGAGCACAGCATCTTCATACGCCTATCTGAAATTTTCATCAATGATTTACATAAGTATTTCTATCTTTATTTTCTGTTTATTTATTATTATTATTCAAAAACTCTATAACCACTTATTATCCACCTAACTGAGATTTACAAGATGACCATAGCTTGCTTCATACCAACAATCTCCGTGGGATCGACCCTTACTCATGTAAGGTTTATTACTTGGATGACCCAGTGCACTTGCTGGTTAGTTTTGCGAGGTTGTGAAGAAAGTGCTGAGTTATAAAGGCACATACCAAGTTGAATGCCATTGTTGATGATCACAATTTCGTGCACCAAACGCCCATTGAAATTCGTCATGGGTTCTCTTTGGAAAGTATAACTGGCGTGCCACGCCCATAGCAATCCTTGAAATTTGCTCCCTAGATATCACAACTGGTGTGCCACGCCCAGTGGTGGCGTGGCACGTCCATTTAAGGATCTTGGCGTTTGGTTGAAGTGGCACGCCCAGCTCATACGCCCAGCTCCTTTTCTTGCTATCTTCCTCTTTTGTTGTTCTTTTCACCTGAAATCCAAGCAAGACTTTTTTCAAAGTAATGTCCCATAAATTCATCATATAGTTCTTGTAAATGCATCAAATGAATGAGAATTCATCAATTCTATGGTCCTTTTAGGATAGAGAAAAAGGTAGATGATGCAAGTCATCAATGGCCCAACATATAAATAACCTAACTCAGCCTCGTTCCTTCCCCATTCATCACAAACACGCTGAGATGGAAGAGAGGTGAGAATGAGGGTTCCAATTCCAATTTCAATCTTCAATTCTCCAAAACTTTCAATCTGGAGCTCTCACTACATGAAAATAAGCTTTCTGCCACGTTTTTAAAGCATGCCGAAAAGTGCAAAAAAGCATGCCGATAGCTTTTCACCACGCTTTCTGAACTATCAGCACGCTTTTGAAAGGGTCACATCCGCTAGCGTGGTGGTTGCTCTATCGCCACGCTTTTGTTGATCTATCGGCATGCTTTTTTGTTGGGACGCTTTCACCTATTGGCACGCTTAAAAAGCGTGGCCATAGGTCTTAACCTATAGCTACGCTTGAGAAGCGTACCAAAAAGTGTACATATCGCTACGCTTTTGGAAGTGTGCCCAATGGAGTGGTTTTGGCTACCCTTCGAAAGCATGCCAATAGGGGAAGATATGGCTATGCTTTTTAAGCATGCAAATAAGAGAAAATATGGCTATGCTTGATAAGTGTGGCTGTTGTTGATTACGAAAAGATATGGCTACATTTAAAAAGTGTGCCAATAGCAAAAAATATGACTATAAGTTAGATAAAAATACTTATAGCTATACTTGTTTATGAATCTTCCTAATTAAACATTGCAAAATTGATATATAATTTTACATTATAATTTGAATGATTAATTTAAACAGAGGAAATTTTTTATATAATTTTAAATTAACCAATCCAACATACATAAACTTTCATCACATTTGTCAACAAAAAATAAAAATTATTATTTGAAAAATACAACATACACATCATCAAAGCCACAATAAAAGAAAAAGTCAAAATTTGTTATTTGAAGAACAAGAAAACTGTTCGTGTGAAGACCAAAACAGCTTTGTCCAATTGACAGCTTTCACAAGCTCTGATATGAGTGACTCCACGCCTTCCTCATCAATGACCAAAACCACTATTTCAGCTGCCTCCTTAGTGAAGCTTGAACCTCCTAGAATATAAAATAAATAAAATCAAATTATGTATTGAATCAGTTAAAATACATCCAGAATCAACAGGAACACTCATAATTCTTGAAAAAGAGCATGTAAGAATCAGCTTTCTCTTAATGCAGAATAATACATAGAACCATCTTAATATGCTAATCAATTCTAGTTCATACCTCAAACGCAATGCTCCAAATGCATTTGCAAAATACATGAGATCATAAAAAAATGCACATGTCGTAGAGTACTTTCCAAATGTTATTGTCGAAATAGTTTGAATCAAAGTATCCAACAAAAAATGAATGTCTATTCTGCAAATCTATAAAACCAAGTAAACTAATTCCATGATTAATGTGATAGTCATCATTCAACTAGTTGGATTTCGTTCATCAATCCCTGCTTAATGAACTAATAATCAAGAACATTGAGAAATGCCTAAGTCAATATGCATTTGAAAAACCATTCTCAATCATATTTAAAGCACTTTAGCACTTTCAATGCAAAGGTAATCGACTCATGGATTCATTGATTCAGGGGTCTTCAAACTTAATGGAAATAGGATAAGTACTCTATTGAAACCAAAGAAAAAATGAAGAATCATTTACAAACACCGTGATTATCCACAGAAGAATAAAAGTGAAAAGAGGGAAAACCAGAAAAGGTGGCAGGAATAATCACCTTTCAAAGGTGGCCTTAGAAAACCAGAATGTGGAATTGTTTGGAGGGAGAACGAAGCTATTTTCTCATGAACACCACCACAAAACACTACCAGCTCACATCTAGAGAGAAAAAGGATAAAACCCAAAATTCCAAAACCCATCCACTAATCTTGGAAACCAAAAAAGATTAATTCTTGAGATCATAGAAATTCTGGCTGTGATTTCTCTTTTAATATAAATAGATTGCACATGTGAATTGCTTCAGTTTAGCAGAAATTAAGCCAAGATACCAAAGTTGAGTGTCGGTACCACGTTACCTATTTATTTATGTTGTAAAATGCTTGTCTAGTTTACCGGTAATAGATGTACTCAAGTAGTTAAGTGTAAAGCATAAAGTAAAACAAATAAGCTCAAATTTATAGAGAACCAATTAGCATTTTTCATGTGATAGTTTATGATATTGTCTTGGTGAGGAACTGCGAGCCAAGAACAAGTAGGTGCTTAAAAGTAAAGCAGACATAACACCTTAACAGAATTTATTCGAATTATGGTTCATGGAATTCATATGTAATAATCCTTATTATTCTTTCATAGCTTTGAGGCTAGTTTGCCAGGTGCCATGCACAACTTCATATTATCTCTTACTATATGCTACTAAAAGAAGCATAGCCCTCATTTGTTAGCAGCATATATATAAAAACAAATACTGGTAAACCAGAAGAAGGCAAATTTGGTTTAAAAAAATGGGAGAGGAGTAGGTGTTATCTAAACATACCTGTTCTTTCATATAATTACGTCACAAAATTAATTATGTAACATTCCCTTTAATTTGTTATTTTACTATAGACCTTGTCATCATGCATATATAAAGTGACACAAGCTTAAATATATGTTGTTATGTTTTGAAGTCAACAAGTTATTCCATTTAATTAACTAACCAGAAATCAAGATCAAGCAACGTCATTATAGTGATTAAGAAAAAGGAGCATATATAAAGAGTACAAACGTGTAAAAACAGTTATAATAATCTATAATTCATCTACCGCATGTTAAATTTATTCGGTCATATTTTAATATAACTTGTGCATGCCTTTCTCCAATAGAAAAATATGCAAAAAAGATATGAATCAAAAAGAGAGATATGCAAAAAGAGCTTTGAAATATTCAACATTAATCTAAAGCAATGGTTAATCCTTGCTTTTGTGTCAATTCTCACATTGAATACTCAATAATATGAAGACCGACATTGAAGTCAACATAAGAAGGTGTAGACTCCCTCGATAAGGCAAAGAAAAAAAACATTTACAATAATTAAAAGAAATGCACAAAAGAAAAACACATGCATGCATAGCAAAAGGAAATAAAGTACATGTGAAAAAGTCTCATTAGGCTAAATCATTGTTTTGTATAATGAAAAGCAGACCATAGTGCTTAAGAAGTTAATGCAAGAAAGGATTTGACGCGGGTTTAAACAAAATAAAAACACCCAATGATAATATATACATAGATTTCAATGCAAGAATAATGTAGGAACTAGGGTCTAATAATGCCTTCTAATAATTAGTTAAGCTTAAGCTTAAACACTTTTGCTTTACACCATGCTCAAAACATTACCTGGTTTTGGTTGGTGTGAGTTGAAACACTACAAGTTTTACAATCTCTTTGTGGTGTAGATCAATGTCTTGTCCTAATCATAATTTGAGGATAATTCTTTAAAAAACAAAGGTCCCACATAGAAAACAAACAAAGAAACCATGTATGATTGTGTACAAAACTGTCTACAAGATCAAATAATGATTTGAATGCCAAAATTTTATTACACTTATAGTAGCAAGACTGTAGTTATCTCGAAGATGTTCAGAGAATGCCAACATTAATGCTGTTGTCCTGCATTATCAAATCAGAACTAAAATTCAGAATAAGAAATCGGTTCAGAAACAACATTCAAAATAAGCAAAACCCAAAACCAAAAATTAGAACCGGCAACAAATAATCATAACAAAGAAATCAGAATAAAAAATAATAACAACCAAGAACAAATAATTAGATCCAAAAAAAATAGAACAAATAATTAAAAGTAAAAAAGGTAGAAATTTAACAACTAACTGCAAATAAGAAAAATAGATGCAAAGTGACGTAAGCGAAAATTGGCAGATTAAGAATTGTTTAGAAAAATGGTGTTGCAAGTACAGTTCTTAACCGGTGAAAATTCACTTATTAATTTAGAAAAGAGTTGTCACAAATTTTAGAAATAAAATACTGGGAGTATGAGTCCCAGGTCGTCTCCCAACGAGTTGCAGGAAGATGTGCTATTTTATCAATCAGAGGTTTCCCAAATGGGTTTTAAGTTTGATGAATAGAAAATTAAATTAGAGAATTTATATGATTTAAATAAAAATCTTGACCGGGAGAAGATTAATTGGAAGTTCTATCCTTGTTGGAGTTTTGTCAACATCAATTAATAATTAGTCATTGTTTTCATTTAGTCAACCCTCAACGAATGAAGGAAAGTCAAATTAAAAGTCAACTTCTATTTACAAGTCCTAATCCTCTCCCTTGGGAAGGATTAGAGTTAGTGACTAACAAGCCAACCAACAATGAACCAATTACAATTGAACTCTTGAGTATTCCAACTCAAGGTTCTCCTTTTAATCAACTCCCAATCAAGTTAGGGAACTACTCCATTATCATAAATGTAAACTTCACAAAATTAATGGGGAAAATAAAAAAAGGCATAATAAACATTAATCAAAGAGATTAATTAAAAGTAAAAATAGTCTTGTATTAATGAACTCTAAAAATAATCCAATGTTAATTCTGGACAATTTAAGAATATGGAAGAGTAAATGAAAAGTAGATAAATAAAATAGAATGACCAGTTCCGGAGGTAGACTCTTCTCAAAAGCCAAAGCCAAAAAATCTTCAAATCCTAAATTATGAATGTCAAAAAAGAGAAACCTAGGGGAGCCGTAAAATCAGATCTAAAACTAGAAATTATGCGGAATGAATTGTTCTCCTTTTTCTCTGCATGTTCCCTGGCTCTAATTTGTGTTTCTGGGCCAAAAATTGGGTTGAAACGCATCCCAGAATCTATACCAGCGGCTTCTGTAATTCTGCAGATCGCGCACATCACGCGACTGCGTCGTCCACGCGTTCGCGTCACTTAGCATTTCCCGTGCCATGCATTCGCGTCACTCGTGCAGCTTCCAATCCACGCGGTCGCGTCAGGTATTGATGTGTGGAAAACGATCCAACACAAAACTCACCGGCAAGTGTACCGGGTCGCATCAAGTAATAAAACTCACGGGAGTGAGGTCGATCCCACAGGGATTGAAGGATTGAGCAATTTTAGTTAAGTGGTTAATTTAGTCAAGCGAATTAAGTATTGGTTGAGTGATTTTGTATCCAACAATAAGTAAATAGCAGAAAATGTAAAGGGAGAGGGATAAATTGCAGAAATTAAAGAGAACTGAAAGTAAAGATGCTGAATCTTAAAGAACAAGAAATTAAATGATTGAAACTTAAAATGCAAGAAATGTAAATTGTAGTAACTTAAAGTGCAAGAAATATAAATTGCTTGAATAGAAAAAGGGATTTGAGGACTGGGAATTCAGAATTTAAGCAAGGGAAATTAAATTGCAACAATTAACTAAACAAAAGATGAATTGAAATTGACTAGATCTCAAACAGCAAATGGAAATTCAAATTGCAGCAATGGTTTATCAGAAGAACCAAAAGGAAAAGTGGATCTCAGGACTCCAGAGACTAGATAGCAAAGTCTAGACCTCAATTGCCTTCCTAGATCTAAGTTCACAAAGCAATTAACAAGAAATTAAAGATTGCAGCAATAAGGAAATGAAATTTAGCTCAATTATAAAGTAGGAAAAATCCAAGAGATCTTAAATGGAGATTGAGACAGAAATTCCTCAATTCTTCACACCCAAGACTCAAACAAGAAAAGTAAAAGTGCTCAAGCAAGAACAAGGAAGAAGAGAGATCAATTCTCCTTCCCAATTCTCTCAGATCTCAGTTCAAAGCTCTCAAAGAAAATGAAGTCTCCAAAGGTAAGAATTCAAAAATAAAAAAAGGGTCCTCATTACATCAAACTATCTCCTATTTATACACTTTCTATTCTTGGATTTTGGAATTTTGATGGGCTTTTGATTTGGTGAAGGAATGAATTAAATTGGATTTTTAATCCAATTTTCAGCCCATGAAGAAGTTGGCTCCAGGAGGCTGCTCTGCTCTTGTGGAGAGCAGAGCAGGGAAATGGTTCATGCGGCCTCATTGCGTGCTCGTGTTGCGTGTGATGGGCGTTCAAGATGCTGCCCTGCCCTTGCGGAGAGCAGGGCAGTGTGCGTGCATGCTTGCCTTCCGTGCGTCCAAGCTGCGCGTGATGCTCCTGGCCGTGCGTGCTTGTGTGTTGCCCGTGCCAAGAAATGCTGCTCTGCTCTCCTTGTGGGTAGCGCAGCAAAGCAACCAAGGGTGAGGTCCCAGGTTCGAAACCTGGTGGAAGCACACACTGCCCCTTTTTCCTTGGTTTTCTTGGCACCAAAGTAGCGCCTAGTTCCTTGCTTCCTCATGGTGCTGTGTTCGATTCTTGGAGATTGAAAACAAGCCAAATTTGTTTGTTTTCCTTGTACTTGAGCGCTACTCCTTTGTTTGATTTAAAGAAGTTATGCATTTTTCATTCCAAATTACTTACTTAGGATGCAAGAAAGTGCATAAAGACTAGTGAAACAAGTGAAATTAGCTTGAAAAATGGGTATATGATGACTTGTCATCACAACACCAAACTTAAATCTTGCTTGTCCCCAAGCAAGCATCAAAATTAAGAGGAAATGAAATGAAAAAAGAAAAGCATACATATCCTTATTAGGCATATAGCAGAACTTGATTCATGGAGTTTTTATGCAGACAAAGATAACTCAGTTATATGTTGCTGTTACATAATATACACTTTTCCTCAAAGGCTTACTAAACTTGCTGTTATAAGGTTTACTCTTTATTTGCTCCCTTGCTAACTTTTCTTTTCCTTTTTTACTTAACAAGCTTATTCTTCTTTGAAGGCTTGGTGTCAAATGTTGCAGTAGCATTTGGCTTTACTTTTACTCAACATCTTTCCACCACAGACACATGGCTCACTATTTCCTCCTAGGATCATTGATGCCCAGCATCTCTTCGGATAACTAAATGTTCTATATCTAGGTTGCTCTTTATTATGGACTTTCAATTGGCCATCCCAAATCAGTTGATCTAAGTGACCGGATTTTGAAATACCCCTCAGAATTTACTTGTCCAAGCATATCCTAGTACAAGAACACCACAGGCATGTGTCCTAGGGTCCAAGCTATTGGTGTCCATCCTTTATTCTTTGTTTTTCTTACCACATTGGCTTTTTCCACTTCCTTTTCTTTCTGTTTTATTTTGTTCTCAAGGGATATTATTTTTTTTTACTGATAGGAACCTTTATGTCAGTAAGCTAGCTCACACTTCAATGAAAATGACATTATGCAGCAATTATTTCATGAGTTATGCATTTAATCAAACACATATACCACCATTAACTTCCATTCTAACTTATGCAACATTGGATATTTACTTTCTAATTCAAACATTTCTCTTTTATTTAAGCATATGGGAAACAAAACAAAATTTAAAGCTAAGTGATGAATGACAAGCATTATGCAGATCAACATACTTAATCAAACAATTTCACTTGCAACTAGATGAACACTTTTAGCAAGGCATACAAGAATTCCTGAATTAAAACTTTTCACAACAACAAGGATCAAGTGTAGATACAACCTTTTGGGTTGCAACTTTTCATTCTTCCTCTTGTTGTATCCCTTTTGAGTCATAATGCAAATTGTCTTCAATTGTTGGCTAATTTCCTGCATAATTCTCAAAAGTTGCTTGCTTCTCAAGCCCTTAAATAAATGGTTAGTATGCATAGATTGAGTGTGTCTTTTGGATTAATTTTGGTGTAGAAACACCAAACTTAATTGCTTGCCACTGCCTCTGATGCAACAAGTTAACCAATTATAGATTCTCTTAGCCTTGCCAAAGGTTATGTAACTATGAACTAGAAAATAGATAAATAGTTAAATGATTTGTCTGATTGCTTGGAGCTAGCATTAGGCAGAAAGTGAGAACGTGTTTTTAGATCAAATTTTGATGGAACACCAAACTTAGAATGCTTCATTTTCTCTTAATTTGTTTTGGTGTGGAACACCAAACTTAGAATCCTTCATTCTCCCTTAAATTGTTTTGGTGTGCAACACCAAACTTAGCTTCTTGCAATACAAGTGAATCTACTTAACCTTTTTATTGAACTAGCTATGAAAAAAAAAGAACTACCTTAGGTTGGGTTGCCTCCCAACAAGCGCTCTTTTAATGTCACTAGCTTGACATCCTTCATTCTTTGATCATGGGGGTTGAAAATCATAGTGCCTCAACTTTTCTCCTCTTACTGTGAACTTCCTTCCAATCTCCTCTTTGATGATCTCTAGGTGTTCAAGTGAAAGGACCCGATTCACAGTGTAGTATTCAGATAATTGTGGAGACACTTTCATTGGTTGTGTGTTTAACACTACTTTATCCCCTGGTGTGAAGCCTTAAGTAGGGATCTTCTTGTTTCTCCACCCTTTTGGCCTCTTCTTCTTTTCTTTCTCAGAAGATAATTCATGTCTTGGTGGTTCTTTATTTGGGGTGTTGAGGTTCTCATCTAGGGGTTTTGGATCTAGTTCCTCCCTGATTTCTTTGGTCTGTTGCACCATCTCTACTTCTTTTAATCGTGGATTTAGAAGTCTTGGATTTGACTCATTGAATGCCTCCTTCAAGCTTTTATCTCTGGCCTTATCCTTCATACAATCTTCTTCTTGAGTGGGCTCATGCAGGGTTTTAAAAACATGGAATGCTAGGTGCTCATTATGCACTCTCAGCAACAATTTCCCTTTTTCAACATCTATCAATGCTCTGCCCGTAGCTAGGAAAGGCCTCCCCAGAATGATGGGAGTGTTAGGGTCCTCTTCTATATCTGAGATAACAAAGTCAGCAGGGGGAAAGAATTTTCCCACTTTTACCAACACATTCTCCACGACTGCCAGTGCTTGCTTAATGGATTTGTCAGCCATTTGGAGAACTATTTGTGTGAACTTCAGCTCAGAAATTTTAAGTTTCCTCATTAGAGACAAAGGCATCAAGTTTATGCTTGCACCGAGGTCACAAAATGACTTCTCAATTGTTATGTTTCCTATGGTGCAAGGTATGTAAAAACTC
>NW_026264909.1:2915097-2922828 GCF_000817695.3 Arachis duranensis
AATCTGTCCTTCCTTCAGGGATCTTTTCTTTGTCAGCACTTCCTTTATAAATTTGGCATATAGTGGCATCTATTCAAGTGCTTCCAAGAAAGGAATATTGATGCTGAGTGTCTTGAATATGTCCAGGAATTTTGAGTATTGCTTATCCTCATTTTCTTTTTTAAACCTCTGAGGGTATGGAAGTTTGGGGACACAAGGATTTACTCCTTCCCTCTTCTCTTGTAGTTGTGGTTCAAGGATGTTCTTGTATCCCTTTGAAACTTGTGCATTTTTGGTTTCTTGATCCTTTTTACTTCTCTCCTCTGGCTCTTCTTGTGGAACTTCTCTGTTGTGTTTGTCCTGATTGATGGCTTCCTTCTTCATAGTCTTCTCACTTCCCATTGTGATTGCTTTGCACTCCTCCCATTTTGTGGCCTTTCCTTTATCCCTTGGGTGTTCTTCAGTAATATTGGGGAAGGCATTTGCTCTCTTCTCACCCATTTCTAAAATTTGCTTAGCCATTTGCCCTATGTGTCTCTCAAGGTTTTTGATTGAGGCCTCTTGGTTTTTGAATGCCAGGGCCTGATCTTTCCTTGCAGTTTCCTGATCTTGTCTTGCCATCTCTTGATTTTTAATGAGTTTCTCCATCATTTTCTCTAGACTTGAGATTCTTTGAGAGTCTGGATTTGGTTGTGGTTGTGTGAAATGAAATGGTTGTTGCTAGAAGTTGTTTGAATTAATTGTGGGGGTACTTTGAGGGTGGGATGTGGATGTAGAAAAGTTATTCTGGAGGTTTTGTGAGTTGTTATGTGGTTGGTGATATGTGTTTTGTGGGTTTCTGAATTGGTTAGTATTATTGGATGAATGGCTTTGGTTGTTTGTGTTGCTAAGGCTGCTATAGTTGAAGTCCCTTTGTCCTTGATTCTGGTACTCAGCCCACTTTGAATTAGAATGAGTCTTCCAGGGTGTCTTGTGTGCATCACCATGAAAATTGTGTTGAGATGAACTTGAAGTGTTATTCATGCATTGCACCTGCTCAGGGCTTTCTTGCTCATAATTGAATGTCCCAAAACATTCTTCAGATTGCTTCCACCCATGTGAGGTTTGAGATTGGCTTTGTGTATTTACTGCAGTGATTTGCAGTCCATCAATTTTTTTAGCCATCTGCTCAAATTGTTGCTGAATTTGTTGATGCATCACTTTGAAGATGGTATCCACACCTTCCAGCTCCAATACACCCCTTCTCTGGGCTGGTTGAAGTTGTCTTTGATGAGCAAAGAAGTATTGATTGTTTGCCACCATCTCTATGAGGTTTTAGGCTTCCTCTGCTATCTTCATTAGCTGTATGAGCCTCCTGTTGAATGATCTAATGCTTCTTGAGCTTTCTGGGTCAATCCTTCATAGAAGTTTTGGAGTCTATCCCACTCACTGAACATTTCTGGGGGACACTTCCTGATTAAGGCCTTGTATCTCTCCCAGGCATCATACAACGACTCTCCATCCACTTGAATAAATGTTTGCACCTCTGTTTTCAACTTGATGACTCTTTGAGGTGGGTAGAACTTGGCTAGGAATTTGCTCACCAATTCATCCCAATTGTTGATGCTCTCTTTGGGAAAGGTTTCCAGCCATTGAGTAGCATTTCCCCTCAAAGAAAATGGGAACATAAGTAATTTGTAAATGTCAGGATGAACCCCATTTGTCCTGACCGTTTCACAAATCCTTAAGAAAACAGACAAATGTTGGTTGGGGTCTTCAAGAGGGCCACCTCCATAAGCACAATTGTTCTGCACCAAGGTGATTAGTTGAGGCTTCAACTCAAAGTCATTTGCCTGAACATTTGGGGTGAGGATGCTGCTCCCATAATGTCTTGGATTGGGGATAGTGTAAGAGGCCAACACCCTTCTTGCAGGCTGGGTATTGTTGCTCACTCCCTCTTCGCGCACCTCAGCCTCCATAACTTGCAAAAATCACAAACAAACCAAATGAAACATGGACATTCTAATGCTAGAATGTGGTTAGAGGGTTAGGTGATAGAATGTGTCAAACAGTTAATGTGCTTATAAAAAAAGAAAAACAAAGAAAAAGTGCTTAATCTAGACCACCACCTTACTTAATCATTGTCAATCTATTTCAATCCCCGGCAACGGCGCCAAAAAATTGATGTGTGGAAAACGATCAACACAAAACTCACCGGCAAGTGTACCGGGTCGCATCAAGTAATAAAACTCACAGGAGTGAGGTCGATCCCACAGGGATTGAAGGATTGAGCAATTTTAGTTCAGTGGTTGATTTAGTCAAGCGAATCAAGTATTGGTTGAGTGATTTTGTATCCAACAATAAGTAAATAGTAGAAAATGTAAAGGGAGAGGGATAAATTGCAGAAATTAAAGAGAACTGAAAGTAAAGATGCTGAATCTTAATGAACAAGAAATTAAATGGCTGAAACTTAAAATGCAAGAAATGTAAATTGTAGTAACTTAAAGTGCAAGAAATATAAATTGCTTGAATAGAAAAAGAGATTTGAGGACTGGGAATTCAGAATTTAAGCAAGGGAAATTAAATTGCAACAATTAACTAAACAAAAGATGAATTGAAATTGACTATATCTCAAACAGCAAATGGAAATTCAAATTGCAATAGTGGTTCATCAGAAGAACCAAAAGGAAAAGTGGATCTCAGGACTCCAGAGACTAGATAGCAAAGTCTAGACCTTAATTGCCTTCCCAGATCCAAGTTCACAAAGCAATTAACAAGAAATTAAAGATTGCAGCAGTGAGGAAATGAAATTTAGCTCAATTATAAAGTAGGAAAAATCCAAGAGATCTTAAATGGAGATTAAGACAGAAATTCCTCAATTCTTCCCACCCAAGACTCAAACAAGAAAAGTAAAAATGCTCAAGCAAGAACAAGGAAGAAGAGAGATCAATTCTCCTTCCCAATTCTCTCAGATCTCAATTCAAAGCTCTCAAAGAAAATAAAGTCTCCAAAGGTAAGAATTCAAAAATAAAAAAAGGTCCTCATTACATCAAACTATCTCCTATTTATACACTTTCTATTCTTGGATTTTGGAATTTTGATGGGCTTTTGATTTGGTGAAGAAATGAATTAAATTGGATTTTTAATCCAATTTTCAGCCCATGAAAAAATGGCTTCCAAGAGGCTGCCCTGCCCTTGCGTCCGTGCTTGGTGCGTGTGATGCATCAGAATGCTGCCCTGCCCTTGTGGAGGGCAGGGCAGAGTTGTCATGGTGCGTCAGATGCTGCTTGTGCGTGCGTGCTTGCTGGCCGACCTGCCCTTGTGGAGAGCAGGGCAGTGTGCGTGCATGCTTGCCTTCCGTGCGTCCAAGCTGCGCGTGATGCTCTTGGCCATGCGTGCTTGTGTGCTGCCCGTGCCAAGAAATGCTGCTCTGCTCTCCTTGTGGGCAGCGCAGCAAAGCAACCAAGGGTGAGGTCCCAGGTTCGAAACCTGGTGGAAGCACACGCTGCCCCTTTTTCCTTGGTTTTCTTGGCACCAAAGTAGCGCCTAGTTCCTTGCTTCCTCATGGTGCTGTGTTTGATTCTTGGAGATTGAAAACAAGCCAAATTTGCTTGTTTTCCTTGTACTTAAGCGCTACTCCTTTATTCCTTGTTCTTGGGTTCGAAACCCATGGGTAACACTAGGAGAGCAATTTCCTTTGAATTTTTCTTGGATGAAGCCCGATATTGCTCTTGAGGAGGGCAGGGCAAAATTTTTGCTTCCTTTGGTCTTTGACATAGAATTGTGCTCCGCTCTTATTGTGGGCAGGGCAGTGATATTTTGGAGGCTTGGTTTATCATGCTGCTCTCTTGGAGAGCAGTGTGCTCTTGTGGAGAGCAATGTTTGCTTCCTCCTTCTATGTTGCACCACACTTCTCCTTCCATGGCCACACTTCTTAAGCCACGTTTTTCTTCTTTTCTTCCTTTCTTCACCTACAAGAAATCAAAACAACCAATCAAAGTATCACTAAATTCACAAGGTTTATAAATCATCAAAAATCAATTAATTTTAGCCCAAACCTCATGATTTAGCATCAATTAAATGGTGGTTGTTTGATTTAAAGAAGTTATGCATTTTCATTCCAAATTACTTTCTTAGGATGCAAGAAAGTGCATAAAGACTAGTGAAACAAGTGAAATTAGCTTGAAAAATGGGTATATGATGACTTGTCATCAGGTATGCGACCGCGTAACTGTGATTTCCTCCATTTCTAGCGGTCGCGTGAGCCATGCACCCGCGTCACTTCTCGCTGATCATCTCCTCAATTCCTTGTGTTCCTTCCATTTTTGCAAGCTTCCTCTCCATTCCTTATGCCATTCCTGCCCTATGAAGCCTGAAACACGTAATACACAGATCACGGCATCGAATGGTACAAAGGAAAATAAAAATATACAATTAAAAGGTCTTTAGGAAGCAAGTTTTCAATCATGGAACATTTTTAGGAAGGAATTGTAAATACATGCAAATTGTATGAATAAGTGGGTGAAGACTTGATAAAACCACTCAATTAAACACAATATAAATCATAAAATAATGGTTTATCAACCTCCCCACACTTAAACATTAGCATGTCCTCATGCTTAGTTGAAGAAGATAAATCTAAATGAATAGGGACATGTGAGACTCATGCAATGCAATGCAACCTATATACACATGAATGCAACTATATGATTTTTGTCTATATGATTAAAAATAGATAAGTTCTCTAAGACAAAACATGGGGCATATTCCACTAATTCAAATCATACAGTAAAAGCAGGTAAATTTGTAAGAAGATAGCTCGTGAAAGCAGGGAACACAGGATCGAGCATTGAACCCTTACTGCCGGTGCGTGTGCACTCCAATCTTCTCTAGTATATGGGGTAATCACTCTATCCTTCTCTAATTATGATTTTAAATTTTTGTTTTTCACCTAACCAATCAACAATCTTAAAGTGCCAATGCAAACATCATGAGGTCTTTTCACGGCTGTAATGGGGCTAAGGTAAGGGTGAGGGTCTATATATGGCTAATTATACATTGAATCTTTAGTTAACTCGAGCTTTCACCTAACATACATATAATCTATATAATTTTAACATTCATACTTAGCTACCCAAAATTTCTTTTTCACATTCCATACTCATGCATCAACCTTTATTTTAATTTTATCACGTGTGCATTAATTTTATTGCGAT
Organism: Arachis duranensis; assembly: GCF_000817695.3. Lineage (NCBI taxonomy): Eukaryota > Viridiplantae > Streptophyta > Magnoliopsida > Fabales > Fabaceae > Arachis > Arachis duranensis. Next base: position 2,920,272 of record NW_026264909.1, read on the forward strand.
GATTTTGTCCCCTTATTCACTAAAATAAAGATTTTTTTACTTAGCTTATCAATGCACATAGATTTGTAATCTTTCTTTTATGGTTTCACATGAATAGGTACCCAAATTCCCCTTATTTTATCATGACATATTCCCCTATTACCCTTTATTCCCGCAATTTTCTCATACTCAGTTAACACACAAATTTTTTCTTAAGCTAACCAAAGATTCAATTGGGATTTTCAATTGTTTTTCTGCTTAAGGCTAGTAATGTGGTAAAATGTAGAACAAATGGGATTAAAGACGATTCAAAGTGGTTAACAAAGGTAATTAAAAGGGTAGGCTTATTTGGGATACGTGAGCTAAACAAACAATGGCCTCAATCATATTCATGCATATAACACATTAACGTTGGACATATAGGATAAAATAAAATTCATATTACAATCATAGAGAAGTAAACACACAAGAAAAAAAGTTTATGGTTAAATAGTGTAACCATGTATTAAGGCTCAAAGTTTCACGGGTTGTGTGTTCTTTAGCTCAAAAACCCTGTTCCAATTACAACTTCAAACAAATTTAACATAAATATTTTGATTCAGATTAGTGAAATTTTTAAAAAAAAATTAGGGTCTTAAAAGAAACTTATTATCTTTTCAATCAGGTTGAACATGCATGCAATTAACCTACTACTATGCGATCTATCCTATTCTAAAGAAAAAGAAGTTGGTGTTAGGGGAAAGAATTACCTCTGGAAGTCAGGTACTGACCGACCTCCCCACACTTAAGGCTTTGTACTGTCCTCGGTGCCATCTTTCAGGAACAAGGGTGGGCTGGTGGCAGTATCTCCACAGTCGGGACCGTCATGGCTCCCTGTGCTGGTAAAGGAAGTGGAGTCCGGAGTGCCTGGGTCCTCGTCAGATCTGTGGTTGCCTGTGAGTAGCTCCTTGAGGTATTTGAATCGGCGCTGGTTGTGACGCTCTCGTAGCTTCACTTTCTGGTCTTGCTGTAGCTGACTATTAGAAGGTGGAATGTCTGCAGCATGTTCTGTGCACTGGCTGGTAGTGGCTAGTGGTAGCCTGAGATATCTCCCGTTAGAAACGTATTGATCATCCTGTGGAAGTATGGCTTTGGAAGTATAGCTTTCTCCTTGCCTTTCTTGGTGGCCATCTTGAAAGGGAACGGGTAATGACATGAACATTTTAAGGGTTATAGCAAGGAAAAGAATGGGAAAGGTGGTAATCAATGCATATTAAGGAATAATGATGTTAACACATGGTCATGACTACATGTGAAAAATCAACAACGGGAATATAGCAAGTGCATGTGATGACAGTTAAAGGCAAGGTGTTTATTGGCATGTCGGCATGGGCATAAATAGCATAGATCAAGCATTCAATGTCCAAGTTAGATTACCAAGTCTTCCAAACTAACAATATGCTTGTAATAACAATTATATAAAAATTAATAAAATAGAAAAAGGATTTTATGAAAAGCAAGCATTTAGAGTAGTAGATTAAAAGAAATCTAAATATAGTGCACAATTCCATATGGGCGTTTTCATAAACACATAGCATGCATGTTAAATAAGGTATGGAAAGTATCAATTGAACATGCAAGTAACCCTATAAAAATAATATATAACTGTTAAACAAGTCCTAAACAAACCACAAGCAACATATAAAAATAATGACCCAAATAAATCTCTAACACCAATAGGAGGAAAAAGAAAGAAAAAGAAAACATGGATAGGGAAAGTAGAAGAGAAAGACAAAGAAAACATGTAAATAAGAAGAAGAATGAAAAAGTAGGGAGGGAAGAAGAGAAGAAAAACCTTGATAATGGTGGTGAGAAAGAGGGAGGAGAAGGGAAGAAGAAGGGATAAGGAAGAAGGGGGAAAAGTAGGATTGGGGTAAGAAAAGATAAGATAATCTGGCAGATTTGAATGAGTTGGGCGGCGCAAGCAACGCGGATGCGTGGGTCACGCGGTCGTGCGGACAACCCTTGAATGAGGTGACGTGGACGCTCGGTCACACGGACGCGTGACATGATTTGCGCTAGTGGCGCAAGGGCAGTGGTGGACGAAATTGTGATTCATATGTTATTGTATTTTGTAAAATTCATTGCTTTTTCTTTCCCTGGCAATGGCGCCAAAAACTTGGTACCAATACCATGGTTTACAACTATGTGTGGTCACAACTCCGTTCAACTTAACCAGCAAGTGTACTGGGTCATCCAAGTAATACCTTACGTGAGTAAGGGTCGATCCCACAGAGATTGTTGGTATGAAGCAAGCTATGGTTACCTTGTAAATGTCAGTTAGGCAGATTAAATGGTTTATGATAAGTTTGAAAATAAATAATAAACAGAAAATAAAATAGGATCGAAATACTTATGTAAATCAATAGTGGGAATTTCAGATAGGCGTATGGAGATGCTGTGCTCCTCTTGAATCTCTACTTTCTTATTACATTCATTCAATCTTTCTTACTCCTTCCCATGGCAAGCTGTATGTAGGGCATCACCATTGTCAATGGCTACATCCCATCCTCTCAGTGAAAATGGTCATATGCTCTGT
>NW_026264909.1:2923013-2924217 GCF_000817695.3 Arachis duranensis
TTTGAAGCTCGTCACAGTCATTCAATTCCGGAATCCTACTCGGAATACCACAGACAAGGTTAGACTTTCCGGATTCCCATGAATGCCGCCATCTATCTAGCTTATACCATGAAGATCCTGTTGGGGAATCTAAGAGATATACGCCCGGCCTAAGGTAGAACGGAAGTGGTTGTCAGTCACATGCGCTCATAGGTGAGAATGATGATGAGTGTCACGGATCATCACATTCATCAAGTTGAAGTGCAACGTATATCTTGGAATAAGAATAAAAGAGAATTGAATAGAAAATAATAGTAATTGTATTGAAACTTGAGGTACAGCAGAGCTCCACACCCTTAATCTATGGTGTGTAGAAACTCCACCGTTGAAAATACATAAGTGAAAGGTTCAGGCATGGCCAAATGGCCAGCCCCCAAAACGTGATCAATAGTCTCCTAAGATGAAGAATAAAACAAAACTGAGACCAAAGATGAAACGTGGTCAAAAGACAACTAATACACTAGTAAAAAGTCTTATTTATACTAAACTAGCTACTAGGGTTTACAGAGATAAGTAATTGATGCATAAATTCACTTTCGGGGCCCACTTGGTGTGTGTTTGGGCTGAGCTTGATCTATCCACGAGCTGAGGCTTCCTTTGGAGTTGAACGCCGAGTTATAGCGTGTTTCTGGCATTCAACTTTGGGTCGTGACGTGTTTCTGGCGTTTGACTCCAGACAGCAGCATGTACTTGGCGTTGAGCGCCACTTTACGTCGTCAATTTCCGAATAAATTATAAACTATTATATATTTCTGGAAAGCTCTGGATGTCTACTTTCCAACGCCGTTGAGAACGCGCCATTTGGAGTTCTGAAGCTCCGGAAAATCCATTTTGAGTGCAGGGAGGTCAGATTCCAACAGCATCAGCAGTCCTTTTGTCAGCCTTTTCCAGAGTTTTGCTCAAGTCCCTCAATTTCAGCCGGAAATTACCTGAAATCACAGAAAAACACACAAACTCATAGTAAAGTCTGGAAATGTGAATTTAACATAAAAACTAATGAAAACATCCCTAAAAGTAGCTTGAACTTACTAAAAACTACCTAAAAACAATGCCAAAAAGCGTATAAATTATCCGCTCATCACAACACCAAACTTAAATTGTTGCTTGTCCCCAAGCAACTGAAAATCAAATATGATAAAAAGAAGAGAATATACTATAAATTCCA
>NW_026264909.1:2924287-2925274 GCF_000817695.3 Arachis duranensis
AGAGCTCTTAAGCACACTCTTTTTGCTTTGGATCACGACTTTAACCACTCAGTCTCAAGCTTTTCACTTGGACCTGCATGACACAAGCACATGGTTAGGGACAGCTTGATTTAGCCGCTTAGGCCTAGATTTTATTTCCTTGGGCCCTCCTATCCATTGATGCTTAAAGCCTTGGATCCTTTTTACCCTTGCCTTTTGGTTTTAAGGGCTATTGGATTTTTCTGCTTGCTTTTTCTTTTTCTTTCTATTTTTTTTCGCAAGCTTTTTACTTTTCACTGCTTTTTCTTACTTCAAGAATCAATTTTCATGATTTTTCAGATTGTCAATAACATTTCTCTTTGTTCATCATTCTTTCAAGAGCCAACAGTTTTAAAATTCATAAACAACAAGATCAAAAATATGCACTGTTCAAGCATTCATTCAGAAAACAGAAAGTATTGTCACCACATCAATATAATTGAACTAAATTCAAGGATAAATTCGAAATTCATGTACTTCTTGTTCTTTTGAATTAAAACATTTTTCTTTTAAGAGAGGTGAAGGATTAATGGAATTTATTCATAGCCTTAAGACATAGTTACTACATACTAATGATCATGAAATGAAGACACAAAACATAAATGAACACAACATAAAAACCGAAAAGCAGAAAGAAATAAGAACAAGGAATGAATCCACCTTAGTGGCGTCTTCTTCTTGAAGGACCAACAATGTCCTTAAGCTCTTCTATGTCCCTTCCTTGCCTTTGTTGCTCCTCCCTCATTGCTCTTTGATCTTCTCTGATTTCATGGAGAATGATGGAGTGCTCATGATGTTCCACCCTTAATTATTCCACATTGTAGCTCAAATCTTCTAAGGAAGTGTTGAGTTGTTCCCAATAGTTGTTGGGAGGAAAGTGCATCCCTTGAGGCATCTCAGGGATTTCTTGATGATGAGCTTCCTCATGCATCTCTTGAGATCCGTGGAGGGTCTCTCTTGCTTGCTCCA
>NW_026264909.1:2925344-2927919 GCF_000817695.3 Arachis duranensis
GATGTCTCCTTCTATGATAACTCCAGCTGAGTAACATAGATGGCAAATAAGGTGAGGAAAAGCTAGCCTTGCCATGGTGGAAGGCTTTTCGGCTATTTTGTAGATTTCATTGGAGATGACTTTATGAACTTCTACTTCCTCTCCAATCATGATGCTATGAATCATGATGGCCCGATCCACAATAACTTCAGATCGGTTGCTAGTGGGAATGATGTAGCGTTGAATGAACTCCAACCATCCTCTAGCCACAGGCTTGAGGTCCAGTCTTCTTAGTTGAACTGGCTTGCCATTGGAGTCTCTTTTCCATTGAGCTCCTTCCACACATATGTCCATTAGGACTTGGTCCAACCTTTGATTAAACTTGACCCTTCTAGTGTAGGGGCATTCATCTCCTTGCATCATGGGCAAGTGAAACGCCAACCTCACATTTTCCGGACTAAAATCTAAGTATTTCCCCCGAACCATTGTGAGATAATTCTTTGGACTCGGGTTCATACTTTGATCATGGTTCTTAGTGATCCATGCATTGGCATAGAACTCATGGTTCCTAGTGATCCATGCATTAGCATAGAACTCTTGAACCATTAAGATTCTGACTTGTTGCATGGGGTTGGTTAGGACTTCCCAACCTCTCCTTTGGATCTCATGTCGAATCTCCGGATACTCATTTTTCTTGAGCTTGAAAGGGACCTCAGGGATCACCTTCTTCTTTGCCACAACATCATAGAAGTGGTCTTGATGGCTTTTGGAGATGAATCTTTCCATCTCCCATGACTCGGAGGTGGAAGCTTTTGTCTTCCCTTTTCCTTTTCTAGAGGATTCTCCGGCCTTAGGTTCCATTGATGGTAGTGGAAAACAAAAAAGATTGTGCTTTGACCACACACCAAACTTAAAATATTGCTCGTCCTCGAGCAATAGAAGAAAGAAGAAACTTAAAATATTGCTCGCCTTCAAGCAAGAGAAGAAAGAAGAGAAGAAGAAGAAGAAGAAAATATGGAGGAGAGTGAGAGATGGTGTTTTCGGCCAAGGTGTAGAAGAGGGGGTTTGTGTTGTGTGAAAATGAACTAGAATGGAAGGGTATATATAGGGAAAGGGGAGAGGGTAGGTTCGGCCATGTAGGGTGGGTTTGGGTGGGAAAGTGTTTTTGAATTTTGAAGGTAGGTGGGGTTTTTGGGGAAGAGTGGATGGGTGTGAGTGGTGAAGTGGTGATGGGGAAGAGAGATTGAGGTGATTGGTGAAGGGTTTTGGGGAAGAGTGTTTAATGGGAGGAGAGATTCAGAGATTGAAGTTGTTGGGAAGAGGGGAGAATATGTTAGGTAGGGATCCTGTGGGGTCCACAGATCCTGAGATGATCCTGTGGGGTCCACAGATCCTGAGATGTCAAGGATTTGCATCCCTGCACCAATTAGGCATGTAGAATGCCTTTGCACACCATTCTGGCGTTTAAATGCCGAGATGATGCACACTCCAGGCGTTCAACGCCCATGTGTAGCATGTTTTGGGCGTTCAACGCCCATGTATCGCATGTTTATGGCGTTGAACGCCAGTTCCATGCTTGTTACTGGCGTTCAGCCCCAGCTTTCCTCAAGGCACATTCCTGGCGTTCAAACGCCAGAATGTTGCTTGTTTCTGGCGTTCAGCGCCAGATTCATGCTCTGTTCTGGCGTTGAACGCCAGCCAGATGCTCCTTACTGGCGTTGAACGCCAGTTTGTCCTTCCTCCAGGGTGTGATTTTTCTTCTGCTATTTTTGATTCTGTTTTTAATTTTTATATTTTTTTTGTGACTCCACATGATCATGCACCTAATAAAACACAAAATAACAATAAAATAAAATAAAAATTAGATAAATAAAAATTGGGTTGCCTCCTAACAAGCGCTCTTTTAATGTCATTAGCTTGACAGTAGGCTCTCATGGAGCCTCACAGGTGATCAGGTCAATGTTGTATAGTCCCAACACCAAACTTAGAGTTTGGATATGGGGTCTTAACACTAAACTTAGAGTTTGGTTGTGGCCTCCCAACACTAAACTTAGAGTTTGACTGTGGGGGCTCTTCTTGACTCTGAACTGAGAGAAGCTCTTCATGCTTACTCTCTTCTGTCACAGAGGGATGGCCATGTGCCTTAAACACAAGGTAGTCCCCATTCAATTGAAGGACTAATTCACCTCTGTTGACATCTATCACAGCTCCTGCTGTAGCTAGGAAAGGTTTTCGAAGGATGATACATTCATCCTCTTCCTTCCTAGTGTCTAAGATTATGAAATCAGCAGGGATGTAAAGGCCTTCATCCTTTACTAACACGTCCTCTACTATTCCATAAGCTTGTCTCAATGACTTGTCTACCAATTGTAATGAGAACAAGGCAGGTTGTACCTCAATGATCCCCAGCTTCTCCATTATAGAGAGTGGCATAAGATTTATCCCTGATCCCAGATCACATAGAGCTTTTTCAAAGGTCATGGTGCCTATGGTACAAGGTATTAAGAATTTACCAGAATCCTGTTTCTTTTGAGGTAAATTTTGCTGAACCAATGTATTCAGTTCATTAGTGAGCAAGGGAGGCTCTTCCTCCTAA
>NW_026264909.1:2928743-2929992 GCF_000817695.3 Arachis duranensis
CTGCTTGTATCTTTCCCAAGCTTCATAGAGGGATTCACCATCTTTTTGTTTGAAGGTCTGAACATCCACTCTAAGCTTGCTCAGCTTTTGAGGAGGAAAGAATTTATCCAAGAAAGCCGTGACCAGATTCTCCCAAGAGTCCAGGCTATCTTTAGGTTGTGAGTCTAACCAGATTCTAGCTCTGTCTCTTACAGCAAAAGGGAAAAGCATGAGCCTGTAGACTTCAGGGTCTACTCCATTCGTCTTAACAGTCTCACAGATCTGCAAGAACTCAGTTAAAAACTGATAAGGATCTTCAGATGGAAGTCCATAAAACTTGCAGTTTTGTTGCATTAAGGCAACTAGCTGAGGTTTCAGGTCAAAATTATTTGCTCCAATGGCAGGAATGGAGATGCTTCTTCCATCAAATTTGGACGTGGGTTTGGTAAAGTCACCAAGCATCCTCCTTGCATTATCATTATTGGGTTCGGCTGCCATCTCCTTCTCTTGTTTGAAACTTTCTGAAAGGTTACTTTTGGATTGTTGTAATTAAGCTTCTCTTAGTTTCCACTTCAGAGTCCTTTCAGGTTCAGGATCAGCTTCAACAAGAGTGCTTTTATCCTTGTTCCTGCTCATATGAGAGAGAAGAAAACAAGAAAAGAAGAGGAATCCTCTATGTCACAGTATAGAGATTCCTTTATGTTAGTAGAAGAAAAAAGGGGAGAAGAGTGAAGAAGAATAGGTTCGGATTTTTAGATGAAGAGAGGTGAAGATAAGTGTTAGTAAATAAATAATTAAATAGAATAAGAAAAGAGAGGGAGAATTTCGAAAATAATTTTAAAAAGGTGTTAGTAATTTTCGAAAATTAGAGATAAGATAAGATTAAAATTAAAATTTAAAACAAAAAAGAATTTTTGAAAAAGAGATGAGATATTTTCGAAATTAGGGAGGGAGAAGTAGTTAGTTGGTTTTGAAAAAGATAAGAAACAAACAAAAAGTTAGTTGGTTGATTGAAAAAGATTTGAAGTTTTTAATTTTAAAAAGATAAGAAGATAGGAAGATAGAAAAGATATTTTAAAATCAAATTTTGAAAAAGATAAAATTTTTGAAAAAGATATGATAAAAGATAAAAAGATTTGTTGAAAAAGATTTAATTTTTAAAATGGCTTAACTAACAAGAAACTACAATATAAGATTCTAGAATTTAAAGATTGAACCTTTCTTAACAAGAAAGTAACAAACTTCAAATTTTTGAACCAATCACATTAAT
>NW_026264909.1:2931023-2933505 GCF_000817695.3 Arachis duranensis
TATAGGTGTATGGAGATGCTGTACTCCTCTTGAATCTCTACTTTCTTATTACATTCATTCAATCTTTCTTACTCCTTTCCATGGCAAGCTATATGTAGGGCATCACCGTTGTCAATGGCTACATCCCATCCTCTCAGTGAAAATGGTCCTATGCTCTGTTACAGCACGGCTAATCTTCTGTCGGTTCTCAATCAGGTTGGAATAGAATCCCTTGATTCTTTTGTGTTTGTCCCTAACGCCCAGCCTTCAGGAGTTTGAAGCTCGTCACAGTCATTCAATACCGGAATCCTACTCGGAATACCACAGACAAGGTTAGACTTTCCAGATTCCCGAAATCCTACTCGAAATACCACAGACAAGGTTATACTTTCCGGATTCCCATGAATGCCGCCATCTATCTAGCTTATACCACGAAGATTCTGTTGGGGAATTGATAAACCCATATTTCATGAGTTCTTTTGTGCTTAATTTGAGTGATTTATATAATCCTTCACCTACTTTTTCACATTAATTGCATGGTTTTACTTTCCCTTCCTTATTATGTCGTATTGTGAAAAACTTGTTTCCTAAGCTTTAAAAATTAATTATTTTAATTACCTTTATTTCCATTCGATGCCGTGATTAGTATGTTGAGTAGTTTCAGATTTTCTAAGGTGGAATGACTTAGAGGATGGAAAAGGAAACATACAAAAATGGAAGGAGAAAGAAAAACGGAGCTTTAAGGAAACTGGTGTTCACGCGATCGCATGGACGACGCGATCGCATTCCAGAAGCGAAGATTCAGCGACGCGGCCGCATGACTGACGCGACCGCGTGCCTTAAGCAGAACGCACATGACGCGGTCGCATGACTGACGCGACCGCGTAACAGAGGCCACGCACCAGAAAATTACAGAACACGCCCCAGCGAGTTCTAAACCCCTTTTTGGCCCAAATCCAAGTCCAGAAAGCATAGACCAGAGGTTATAAAGTGGGGGAATGCATCCATTCATAAGAAGGCTTTTCATAATTTACTTTTCCATTATTTAGATTTAGTTTAGAGAGAGGTTCTCTCCTCTCTCTTTAGGATTTAGGTAGAGTTTTTAGAAATTAGGATTTACGACTTCTCCCAGTTTTAGGAGTGACTCTCGATCCCAGGTTCACTGTCCTTTCTATTTAATTTCGTTTCTATTCACTTTAGTACTTTAATTGAAATTTATCTTTTGAATTCGGCTTATGACTTTCATGTTAGGATTTTCTTATTTAATGATATTTGAAGCATTTCAGTTTATGATTGTTCCTTTTTATTATTCCCAATCTGAGGATATTGTTATTCTAGTAGATTTAGTTTTTCCCCTTTTGGCCTTAGTTAAATAATTGGTGACTCTTGAGTTATCGAACTCATTGTTAGTTGAGAATTAGAATTAATTCATCCACTTAACTTACCTTCATAGTTAGAGGTTAACAAAGTGGGAGAAAAATCCAATTCTCATTACAATTGATAAGGATAACTGGGATAGGACCTCCAGTTCACATACCTTGCCAAGAGTTTATTTTACAGTTATTTATTTATTTTTATTGCTTGAAAATATACCTGTGCACATTGCCCAAACTCAACATCCCCCAATTTACAAACTCATAACCAATAATAAGAACATACATCCCTGCAATTCCTTGAGAAGACGACCCGAGGTTTGAATACTCGGTTAACAATTTTTAAAGGGGTTTGTTACTTGTGACAACCAAAACGTTTGTACGAAGGGATTTTTGTCGGTTTAGAGACTACATCTACAACGCGACTGTTTTTATGACATTCTTTACTGGCAAAAATCCTAACGTCAAAATGGCTCCGTTGCCGGGGAATTGCAAACGTGTGCCTTATTATTGGTTATTGTAAATATTTTTCAAAAAATTTTTTTTTTCAGATTTTTATTTTAAATTTTTTTATCTTATCTTGTCTTTTTCAAAAATCATATCTTTTTGAAAAATATTTTCATCTTTTTTTCAAAAATTATATCTTTTCCAAAATATTTTCTTTTTATTAATTTTTGTTTTTATTTTCTCTTACTACCATGAACTCTCACCCCTTTGGCTATGAGTCTGGTTACAATTATGTTGCAGGAAGAGGAGAATATAATGACAACATGCACCATGGTTGGAACAATCAAAGATGGGAGGAGCCACAAGGATTTGATCAACCCTCATGGCAACAACCACTTCCAATGGACTATCAACAACCATTCTGTGATGCATATCAAGATGATGGCTATGGTGAGCACTCTTTTGATTATCAACAACCGCCACCATATGCCTATGAACCCCTCCTCAACATAACCTTGGACCACCATACTCACAAGCCCCTTTCCGCCATTCACCTCCATATGACCCTAACCCTCAACCACCATACCAACCACCTTATGAGCCAAATGAACCATACACAGAACCACCACCTTTCCAACACAACTACTCTCATGAACCACCACCTCAATATTCACCATCTCCAT
>NW_026264909.1:2933639-2936068 GCF_000817695.3 Arachis duranensis
TAACAACTGGGGCAAGTATTAATTCAATGGGCTTCTAGACGCTTAAATACACAAGGATCAGCCACAGCCCCATGTGGATAGTCTAGTGAAGAGCGTAGCATGAAGGAGATACCAGAAACCCCAGTGAACAAGACAGATAATGAATTCGTACTAGAACAAGTAGAAGAAGCTGTCATTGTTCAAGAAGAAGAAGAAGTGGTTGAAGACTTAGGAGATGCAGAACCTCCATGGGAAAGTCAAGACATCGAGCCTCCTTCTAAGACGGTTGAAATTGATGCTGAGGAGGGTGTACAATTTCCAATGCATATCACAGTTGAAGACTTGGAAGAAGTTGATTAAGAGATGGAGATTCAAGAAGAAGAAGCACAACCTTCCATGCCCTTGGAAAGCAATGAAAAGGAGATTGAATTGAAAGAGAGCTACCAAGAGGAAGAGGTTGAAATTGAAGAAGTTTGCAAAGAGGTGGTAATTATCAGAGAAGAGCACAAGGGAATGGAGCTTGCAATTTCATTAAAGATACCTCCCCCTAAGTCGCCATCATCCTTCACAACATTCAAGTGGGTAAAATTCATATCCCATAGCTTTCTAATCCCACTTGAATATGGGCTACTGGAGACGGATGGTCAACTTAGGGCTTTTTGTGGCATCAAGAGTAAAAGGAAGATGGTCAGTGGTAAGAATTGTCCTGCAAGGTTCATTATGGTTGGAAGCTTTAAGTTTAAACGTAAAGTTTGGTATAGAGCTCAACTGAATGGGTCTAGGAAGCTGTTTGATCGCTGCAGTGAGAATTCAGATCACCTTTCACCCGGCTGGAAAAATGCAGATCAAGACAAAAACGGGTGTAAAGGTAAAGTTTGGGATCCTGGAATCTGTTCTGACATTTGTCACCCCGGGAGCCTAAGAATCTATTTGAAGCTTCGTAAGGGCTTTACGTGCTTAGTTTGGGATCCCGGAGGCTATTGGAAGTACAAAAATTGGTGGGGATTCCTGGATCAATACAAGCACAAGCCACCCTAGTAGGAAGCTCATCAAATGTCCAACTTAAGGACTATAACTAAAAGTGCTAGGTGGGAGACAACCCACCATGGTATGATCGTTCATTTTTCATTTTTATTTAGTTTTATTTGCTTTTGAGTTTTATTTTATTTTATTGAACCTGGAATCATGCATAGCATTCACATTAAGCATTGCATTTGCATCTGCATATTGCATAAAAAAAAAGCGAGCACTGACGCGACCGCATCAGCGACGCGTCCGCGTCGCAAGGAGATGAGAGAATAATAAAGTGAACAGAGAGTTACGTAGGAGCAGGGCCGGAGGCGCGCTATTAGCACAAATTGACTCCACGCGAATGCGTCGATGACGCGTCCGCGTCATTTGGAAAAATAGCCTCCCATGCGACCGTGTCACCCACGTGGCCACGTGACCTGAAATCGGCGTAAAAAGAGTGTATGGCCGAAAGTTGAGCTGGAATTGGGCTGGACCCGTGCTAGCAGCACAAGCCCTACCTCGCGAACGCGTCACCCACGCGTCCGCATCATATTGGAAATAAGGCCATCCGCGCGATCGCGTCGACCATGCGACCGCGTCACCCTGGATTTTGGCAATACCAAGTTTCGAACAGATAGTTGTGCGACCGCGAGGCTGCACTCGCGCCACTAGCACAAATCGAGTCACGCGATCGCGTGCCCCACGCGTCCACGTCGCCCAACCTTATCGCGCACCACGCGACCGCGTCACCCACGCGACCGCGTCGCCAGCGTCGCACAACCTATCCAGATTAGTGCCAATTTTCTTATCCTCTCTTTTCTAATCCTAATTTCTTCCTTCTCTTTCCTTTCTCACTTTCTTTTTCTTCTTCTCCTCTTTTTTCCCTCTCATTTTATTTTATTTTATTTGCATACTTTCATTCATTGCATATTTTTTATTTTTCTAAATTTATTCCTTTACCATTGGTGTTCAAATATTTTTATTCAACTGTTATTTTTTCTTTGGTATTATCTTGATGCTTATGACTTATTTTATTCTGGTTAGGTAATATTATTTAAATCAATGCCAATCTTTTATACCTGTATTACTTTTGTATTGATTTTTAATTTATACTATCTTTCCTTCCCCACTCTCTCCCCCATTGTTGCATATTCTGCACCACTGGTATGCCATGGCTTCTATTGTTCTCTTACATGTTGTAGCTACCATGTGAATGAGACCCTTTTCATCTGGCATTAACCCAACCATACTCCATCTTTTAATTTCTATCTTTATTTTTGGGTTACTTTTCTTCCCTTTTTTCTTTCAGGATGGCCACCACGAAGAGAACCGGAAGACGATCACATGGGAGAGACAAACAAGTCCATCAGCACAATCCTTGAAGAAAAGCATCAGTTGGAACAGCCCGTCCACCTGCACATCTCAGCATGCACCGAGGA
>NW_026264909.1:2936594-2950317 GCF_000817695.3 Arachis duranensis
TCCTTAATTTGAATCCTTGGTTAGCTTAGACTAGTGAGAATGCTTATGAATTAATGTGGGGAAGAGTGGGTTTGGAAACATCTGGTTTGAGAATTGAGTATGTTAGAATTTTCTAAAAATGTGAAAAAATGTTTAGGACATGTTCATGCATTCAATAAATTAATCATATGCATAAAAAAAAGAAAGCAAATAAGAAAAAGGGGACAAAATGCCCCAAAGTAAGTAGTGAAGGCAATGCATATGTACTGTACTTAAAATTAAAATGCATGAATATGTGGAAAACATGGTTAATGGATGGCTAGATGTTGTATTATGATTACATAGATTGTTTAAGTTAGGTGGGAAAGTTTCAGTTAATTAAGGATTCAAATTTTAGTCCACATAGCCAAATACAATCCTACCTTGACCCTAGCCCCATTACAACCCTTAAAAGACCTCTTGATTTGTGTATTGGTGCATTAAATTTTTGTTGATTTTTAGATGAAGAGCAAGCTATAGAAAGCAAGATTAGTAGAGAATTGAGAAAATTGACCCTAGACACTTGAAAGTTAGAATGATATACACTACCAAGGGTTCAGTGCTCAATTCTATGTTCCCTGCTTTCATGAGCTATCTTCTTCTTGCAAGTTATTTGTATTGTATTTTGTGATTTGAATTAGTGAAATCTAGTTCATATTTGTCTTGAAGAACTTATTTATTTTTAACCAAGTAGGTAAAAACAATTTGCATTTAGTTGCATTTAATTTAGGTTGCATTGCATTCCATCACTTTAACCTTAATTATTTTCCTTGGATTTAGCATGAGGACATGCTAGTGTTTAAGTGTGGGGAGGTTGATAAACCCATATTTCGTGAGTTCTTTTGTGCTTAATTTGAGTGATTTATATAATCCTTCACCTACTTATTCACATTAATTGCATGGTTTTACTTTCCCTCCCTTATTATGTCATATCGTGAAAAAACATGTTTCCTAAGCTTTGAAAATTAATTATTTTAATTACCTTTATTTCCATTCGATGCCGTGATTAGTATGTTGAGTAGTTTCAGATTTTCTAAAGCGGAATGACTTAGAGGATGGAAAAGGAAACATACAAAAATAGAAGGAGAAAGCAAAATGGAGCTTTAAGGAAACTGGTGTTCACGCGATCGCGTGCCCGAAGCGAAGATTCAGCGACGCGGCCGCATGACTGACGCGACCGCGCGCCTTAAGCAGAACGCACATGACGCGGGCGCATGACTGACGCAACCGTGTGGCAAGGAAAAGCTCCGAATGACGCGACCGCGTGACCTACGCGGACGCGTGACGGAGGCCACGCACCAGAAAATTACAGAACACGCCCCAGCGAGTTCTAAACCCCTTTTTGGCCCAAATCCAAGTCCAGAAAGCATAGACCAGAGGTTATAAAGTGGGGGAATGCATCCATTCATAAGAAGGCTTTTCATAATTTACTTTTCCATGATTTAGATTTAGTTTAGAGAGAGGTTCTCTCCTCTCTCATTAGGATTTAGGTAGAGTTTTTAGAAATTAGGATTTAGGTCTTCTCCCAGTTTTAGGAGTGACTCTCGATCCCAGGTTCACTGTTCCTTTCTATTTAATTTCGTTTCTATTCACTTTAGTACTTTAATTGAAATTTATCTTTTGAATTCGGCTTATGACTTTCATGTTAGGATTTTCTTATTTAATGATATTTGAAGCATTTCAGTTTATAATTGTTCCTTTTTATTATTCCCAATCTGAGGATATTATTATTCTAGTAGATTTAGTTTTTCCCCTTTTGGCCTTAGTTAAATAATTGGTGACTCTTGAGTTATCGAACTCATTGTTAGTTGAGAATTAGAATTAATTCATCCACTTAACTTACCTTCATAGTTAGAGGTTAACAAAGTGGGAGAAAAATCCAATTCTCATTACAATTGATAAGCATAACTGGGATAGGACCTCCAGTTCACATACCTTGCCAAGAGTTTATTTTACAATTATTTATTTATTTTTATTGCTTGAAAATATACCTGTGCGCATTGCCCAAACTCAACATCCCCCAATTTACAAACTCATAACCAATAATAAGAACATACATCCCTGCAATTCCTTGAGAAGACGACCCGAGGTTTGAATACTCGGTTAACAATTTTTAAAGGGGTTTGTTACTTGTGACAACCAAAACGTTTGTACGAAGGGATTTTTGTCGGTTTAGAGACTATATCTACAACGCGACTGTTTTTATGACATTCTTTACTGGCAAAAATCCTAACGTCGGGAATCTAAGAGATATGCGCCCGGCCTAAGGTAGATCGGAAGTGGTTGTCAGTCACGCGCGTTCATAGGTGAGAATGATGATGAGTGTCACGGATCATCACATTCATCAAGTTGAAGTGCAATGTATATCTTGGAATAAGAATAAAAGAGAATTGAATAGAAAATAATAGTAATTGTATTGAAACTTGAGGTACAGCAGAGCTCCACACCCTTAATCTATGGTGTGTAGAAACTCCACTGTTGAAAATACATAAGTGAAAGGTTCAGGCATGGCCGAATGGCCAGCCCCCAAAACGTGATCAATAGTCTCCTAAGATGAAGAATAAAACAAAACTGCGACCAAAGATGAAACGTGGTCAAAAGACAACTAATACACTAGTAAAAAGTCTTATTTATACTAAACTAGCTACTAGGGTTTACAGAGGTAAGTAATTGATGCATAAATTCACTTCCGGGGCCTACTTGGTGTGTGTTTGGGCTGAGCTTGATCTATCCACGAGCTGAGGCTTCCTTTGGAGTTGAACACCGAGTTATAGCGTGTTTCTGGCGTTCATCTCCGGGTCGTGACGTGTTTCTGGCGTTTGACTCCAGACAGCAGCATGTACTTGGCGTTGAGCGCCACTTTACGTCATCAATTCCAGAATAAAGTATGAATTATTATATATTTCTGGAAAGATCTGGATGTCTACTTTTCAACGCCATTGAGAGCGTGCCATTTGGAGTTTTATAGCTCCAGAAAATCCATTTTGAGTGCAGGGAGGTCAGATTCCAACAGAATCAGCAGTCCTTTTGTCAGCCTTTTTCAGAGTTTTGCTCAAGTCCCTCAATTTCAGCCAGAAATTACCTGAAATCACAGAAAAACACACAAACTCATAGTAAAGTCCAGAAATGTGAATTTTACATAAAAACTAATGAAAACATCCCTAAAAGTAGCTTAAACTTACTAAAAACTACCTAAAAACAATGCCAAAAAGCGTATAAATTATCCGCTAATCAGGCAGCTTCGCGCTTGCACAACTCTCAGTGTGAAACATGTTTTGCCAGATTTTAGGGTGATGCGGTCGCATGGTTGACGCGATCACGTGGATGGCCAAATTATGAAATCGGTGCAGACGCGTGGGGCACGCGTTCGCGTGGCAGGGCCTGTGCGGCTAGCACAGGTTCAACCCAACTCCAACGCAACTCACTGCCATACACCCTTTTATGTCGAATTGCAGAGCCACGCGTTCGCGTGATTGACACGGACGCGTGGGGAGGCCATTTTACAAATAACGCGATTGCGTCATCCACGCAGTTGCGTGGGTCAAATGGTGCCAGGGGCACACTGATAAACGAAATTTAGCATGCCGATTTAGAATTCAATAATGGATATGATCGTGAGTATAGTCTAATCGACATCCACAACTTCGCATCAAACAATCCTACAATCTATAACTGAGAGTACTAGTCTCCCGAGTCGTCCTCCCTTGGAATTGCTAGAGAATGCATATTAT
This sequence comes from Arachis duranensis, assembly GCF_000817695.3. Classification (NCBI taxonomy): domain Eukaryota; kingdom Viridiplantae; phylum Streptophyta; class Magnoliopsida; order Fabales; family Fabaceae; genus Arachis; species Arachis duranensis. The sequence goes on from NW_026264909.1 coordinate 2,940,344, forward strand.
TGATTAGGAAGCTTTGTTATGGTTCTTTTAGATGTTTAGCGAGAATAGATGGTAAACTATCAATATTAAAAGACTTGGCCTAGGGTTGGCATTAGAAATTTTATCATTATAGTTTCTTCAATGATGATAACAATTAGGCTTTACTTCATTTAGTTAACCCCTAGGTATAGAGGAAAGTCAAATGAGATTAACTAACTTGAGTCACAAGTCCTAGTTTTACCCTAGGAAAATCTAGCTTCAGTATACTCCAAGTCAATTAGCACTTCCTAATTCCCAATCAACAATTGACTTAAACTATTCAACATCTCTAATGGTCCAAACCCCTATGCCAAGTGAGAAACTTTTACTCCATAACTAGTATTGGCATTTTATCAAACACTTGATGAGCAAGGATGAAAGACATAGTAACAATGAGAAGAAATTAGAATTAAAAGCACTTCAATGCAAGAAATTAACAACAATGAACTAAGAACAACAATAGAAATGAACTTCTCAAGAAATTGATAGAATCCAAAACCACAAAGTTGAATCTAAGATATATGAGAATTGATCAATTACAAGCACTAACTGAGATTAGAGAAGAAGATCTATAATAGGAACAAAGTAAATTGAGAAATGCAATTTGATCTCACCAAAGAGTGATTGAGAATTCAGAAATTGAAGAAGATGAACCCTAATGAGAGCTTGAGATCTCTTTCTCTCTACCCAAGAGTGTAACTACCACAAGGAGAAAAATCTAGAAAAATGTAAAAATGAGCTAAAAGTCCCTTAACCCTTTAACCCCTGGTCTTTTAAGCTTTTCCCGCCAAGGCACTTTCCCCAAAATGGGATCTCCAACTGTCTCCGCGCCCAGGTCACGTGACCCCTTAAAAAAATCATATTCGAGCATCGGCGCACTCGCGCAAAGTACACGCGCGCGCCACTGTGCCATCTCGCAATTCAAGCGGATGCGTGATGTACGCGTGCGCATCCATGGTGGTCATGGCTCAGCCGCTACACGTGCCGGCTCGTGGCTTGGCTTCTGACTTTGGCTTCTGGCTGTGCAATCCACGCGGGCGCGCCAAGTACGCACACGCGCCCTTGCTGAAGTTCCCAAGTCTCAATTTCTCATGCTCCCCTCTTTTGCACCCACTTTCTTTTTCTCCTCCGGGTCATCCATGCCCTATATCCTGAAACCACTTAACACACAGGTCACGACATTGAATGGCACCAATAGAAGAATAGAAATGTATCTAGTTTAGTGCAAAATAGGCATGCTTCCATCCATAAGGCAAAAACTAGGGGAGAAACACAAAACCGTGTATTTTCATATGAAAAGCGTATGGAATCGTCGATAAAACCCCTGAAATCGATACAAGATAAACCCTAAAATTGGGGTTTATCACACACCTCCAGCCACACTCCTACGTAACTCTCTATTTCTTTTCTTCAATGTTGCGAAGGCACTATGACGCGAGCGCATCAACGACGCTGGTGCGTCGCATGCCTTAATCCCTTTTTTTATATACAAAATGCAATTTCAGATGAGATGCAAAATATAGGCATTAGTACTGAGAAGAGTTATTGATGAAGGAAATTAAGGAGAAGGAAAGGAACGATCATACCATGGTGGGTTGTCTCCCACCTGGCACTTTGCTTTAACGTCCTTAAGTTGGACGCTCCACTAGCTCAGTCTTCTGCTGTGAGTGGATCTTCCAATAGGAAGATCTCTAGTTCCTAGTTTTTCACCATCTTTTCGCCATGGAATAACTTCAAGCAATGTTCATTGACTTTAATAAGTTCAGAGCTTGAAGGATGGCTCAAGTGAAAGACTCCGTATGGTTCCACCCTCTCTACTCGATAGGGACCATCCCATCTGGATATCTGCTTGCATGGCATCAGCCGCATTCTGGAGTTATAAAGGAGGACTAAGTCCCTAGGTTGGAATTCTTTTCTCTTGATGTTCTTGTCATGCACAGCCTTCACCTTCTCTTTATACAGCCTAGAGTTTTCTAGGCTTCTAGGCGAAGGTTCTCTAATTCTTGCAGTTGCAACTTCCGTTCAGCTCCGGCTCTCTCATAGTCCATGTTGCATTCCTTTACCGCCCAGAAGGCCTTGTGTTATAACTCAAATGGGAGATGACAGGCCTTTCCATAAACCTAGCAGAAAGGACTCATCCCAATCGGTGTCTTGTATGCTATCCGATATGCCCAAAGCGCATCTTAGAGCCTGATGCTCCAGTCCTTTCTATGAGGCTTGACTATCTTTTGCAGTATGCACTTTATCTCTCTGTTAGACACCTCTGCTTGCCCATTAGTCTCGGGGTGATAGGCTATTGATACTTTATGAATTATCCCATGCCTCTTTAGTAAACCTGTTAGTCTCCTGTTACAAAAGTGAGTGCCTTGATCGCTCACGATTGCTCGTGGTGATCTAAAGCGACAAATAATATGGTTTCTAACAAAGGAAACAATAGTGTTAGCATCATCAGTACGAGCAGCATCTAAAGTCTTAGATGCATAGGCAATTACAAAAGGGTCGTTACCTTCATGTTGAGCTAGTGCTGCTCCTACTGCATGATTAGAGGCGTCACATATGAATTTAAATGGTTGGCTCCAGTCTGGTCCCCTCACAATCGGAGCTTGAGTTAGGGCGGTCTTCAGCTTATCAAACGCTTGTTTGCAATCCTCACTGAACTCGAACTCAATGTCTTTTTGCAGTAGTCTAGATAAAGGTAGGGCTACCTTACTTAAGTCCTTAATGAATCTCCTGTAAAAACCTGCATGGCCAAGGAACGAACGGACTTTCCTCACAGAGGAGGGGTAAGGTAAACTAGAAATAACATCCACCTTTGCCGGGTCTACAGAGATACCAGTATCAGAAACAACATGTCCTAGAATAATACCTTGTTTTACCATAAAATGACACTTTTCAAAATTTAAAACAAGATTTAAACTAACACACATGTCCAATACTCTAGATAAACTATCCAAGAAAAGGCTAAATGAATCACCATATACGCTAAAGTCATCCATAAAAACTTCCATACAGGTCTCAATGAGATCAAAGAAAAGACTCATCATAGACCTTTGGAAAGTAGCTGGTGCATTGCATAAGCCAAAGGGCATTCGTTTATAAGCATTAGTCCCAAAAAGACATGTAAAAGTAGTCTTTTCCTGATCTTCAGGAGCTATATGGATTTGAAAATAACCTGTATAACCAACTAGAAAGCAGTAATGAGATTTACCTGACAGGCGATCAAGCATCTGATCAATGAATGGCAAGGAATAATGATCCTTGCGAGTGGCTTGATTGAGACACCTCTAGTCAATGCAAACTCTCCATACGTTCTGCACTTTGGTTGTCAGAAGTTCCCCTTGCTCATTTCTTATTGTTGTGACTCCAGACTTCTTGGGCACCACTTGTACTGGATTGACCCATTCGCTATCTGAAATGGGGTAAATGATATCTGCTTCAAGCAGTCTAGTTACTTCCTTATTGACAACTTCTAAGATGGTGGGATTCAATCTTCTCTGAGGTTGATGGACAGGCTTTGCTCATTCTTCTAAAAATATTCTATGTTTGCAAACTAGAGGCCTGATGCCTACTATATCCTCCAAGCTCCATCCAATTGCTTTCTTATACGTCCTCAATACACTAAGCAATGTTCTTCTTGTTGGGAAGTGAGCTCCCTTGCAATGATAACTGGAAACTTCTGCTTGTCCTCAAGGTATGGATACTTGAGGTGTGGAAGAAGAGGCTTTAATTTTATTTTTTGCTCATGGTTTGGTTCTGGATTTTCTGGGTTGGTAAAAATGGTAATGAATCTTTAGTATGTTCAGAGGGTGTCCCCACACTTGGATCGTGCTCCATGTGATTCTCTTCCATGTCTTCCTGGCGAGTTGCTGCTATGATTTCTTCAATGATGTCACATTGGAATATGGAGTGATCTTCTGGGGGTGCTTCATAGCTTCATCCAGATTGAAGCTCACTATTCTGCCATCTACCTCAAAGGAATAGGTTCCCGAAAAGGCATCCAACTTGAATTTCAAAGTCTTCAAAAATGGTCATCCAAGCAGGATCAAGGAAGGCCTCCCTGAGTCATTTTGGGACATCTCCAAGATATAGAAGTCAATGGGAAACGTGAGCCCCTTAATGCTTACTAACACATCTTTAGCAATTTCAAACACTATAATAATACTTTTATCTACTAACACAAAACGAGCTGCCAACCTTTTTAATGGAGGGAGCCTTAAAGCATTATATATAGACAAGGGCATAATACTCACGCACGCTCCTAAATCATACATGCAGTCAGAAAATATCACACCTCTAATGGTGCAGTTAACCATGCATGGGCCTGGGTCACTACATTTTTCAAGTATATCTCCCATTAAAGCAGATATAGAACTACCTAAAGGAATAGTTTCTAATTTACTAATTTTATCTTTATGTATGCACAATTCTTTTAGAAACTTTGCGTATTTAGATACTTGCTGAATAACATCAAAAAGGGGAACAGTTACCTCAACCTTTTTGAAGATCTCTACCATTTTGGGATCAAGTTCCATCTGCCTTTTGGATTTCTTAGCAAGGTGTGGAAATGGAATAGGAATGGTGTCTTTTACAGCTTCAGCTTGCTGAGGTTTTGCATTCCTTGGTTGGGCTGCTTCTGCTTCAGCCATGCCTTGTGCTTCATCTTCTTATTTTTCAGCATCCTCTACCTCAACTGTGTCCGCAGCTGGGGCATGTTCTAGCAGGCTTGGTTCCTCCGGGTTCCTCTCTTGCAGTGTGGTTCCAGACCTTAGGGTAATGGCATTGATGCCACCCTTGGGGTTGGGTAATGGTTGAGAGGGGAGTCCACCAGAGCTCGAAGACTGGTTGTTGGAGTTATTCAGTGATCCAATCTATGAGACAAGGGCTTGCAAGGTAGTGTTAAGACCATTTAGAGTAGAAGTAAGGTTGTTTTCCATGGCATGCTGTCTCTGATCAATAGATTGTAGTAACTCATCATTAGAAGATGAAGATGGATAAGTGATCTGAGGGGTCTGTTGAGATGCTTGAGGCTGCCTTAGATGAGGTGCTCTATAGGTCTAATTCTGATTCTGTTGCCTGAATTTGTTATTGTTATTCCACCTCTAGTTTCTATTGTTATGATTGTCCCTCCAACCCTGGTTAGAATTATCTCTCCAATCTTGGTTGGAGTTATCTTGCCATCCATGGTTGTAGCTACCACCTTGATTGTACCCTTGATTGGGGCGGTCATAAAAGTTATGAGTGGCTGCCACAGTGTTGTCTTCCTATTGGAGTTGCGGATATTCATCAGTATAATGACTGTAATCGGTACAGATCCCGCATACTCTTTGTGGAACCAACTATTGGCTTTGCTGTGGTGGAGAAGGCTGAGCTTGTTGTTGACTCAACTACATCTGCTTCAGTAAGTTGGTCATTTCGCATATACTCTGGGTTAGAGCAGTAGTGTCTTTGCTAGAGGATACCTCTGCAACAGCTCTTGACCGACTTTATTTTTGCCTGTGATTCCTAGTAGATTCAGCAAAGTCGCTGATCAATTGCCATGCCTCATCAGTAGTCTTGTACTTTTTCATAGACCATTACTAGCACCTTCCAATGTGGTCTTATGTTGAGGCTTTATGCCCTGTGTAAAGTAGTCGAGCAACACTATCTTGTCAATCATATGGTGGGGACATGCTTCCAGAAGATTATTGAAGCGCTCCCAATATTCGTAGAGAGTCTAAGATTTATCCTGATCGATCATGGAAATGTCTTTCCTCAGTTTATCGGTAACCTCAGTTGGAAAGAATTTCTCCAAAAATTCTCTTCTAAGCGTATCCCAGTTAGAAATAGTTGCTCCGGGTTGAGTGTAGTACCAATCTCTTGCCTTTCCCTCAAGAAAAAACGGGAAGGCTTTTAACAGAATAGAAGTTTCATCAATACCATCACGCTTAACAGTAGAACAAGCTGTCTAAAAATTCACAAGGTGTTTGATAGGCTCTTGAGCAGGTAAGCCATGAAACTTGGGCATCAAGTTGAGTAGTGCAGTCTTTATTTCAAAATCCATAGCCACCGCTGGGTGGTGCGCTTGATACGGCTATAGTGTAAAATCAGGGGCTCCAGCCTCCTGGATAGTGACTCTCCTAGGTGCGGCCATGTCACCTGCACATAAATCAACCGAATCAGTAGAAAGGGAGCTTGTTTCTTCCTTAAGTGACATTTCAGATTCGTCCTTGGCGAGGACTAACCGACGTCGAGCTTGCCTTATACGTGAAATAGTTCTTTCAATCTCAGGGTCAAATATTGGCAAGCTTGGATCAGGAAGTGAACGCGTCATTCAATGAAAGAAACATGCAGCTCATAGTAGCAAAATAAAAAGAAAAATGCAATTAAATAAATTTCAATCAATAAATTAGCACACTATTGCAACTCCCCGGCAACGGCGCCAAAAATTGATGTAAGCGAAAATTGGCAAATTAAGAATTATTTAGAAAAATGGCGTTGCAAGTACAGTTCTTAACCGGCAAAAAATCCACTTATCAATTTAGAAAAGAGTTGTCACAAATTTTAGAAATAAAATACTGGGAGTATGAGTCCCAGGTCATCTCCCAACAAGTTGTAGGAAGATCTACTATTTTATCAATCAGAGGTTTTCCAAATGGGTTTTGAGTTTGATGAACAGAAAATTAAATTAGAGAATTTATATGATTTAAATAAAAATATTGACCGGGAGAAGATCAATTGCAAGTTCTATCCTTGTTGGAGTTTTTTCAAGATCAATTAATAATTAGTCATTGTTTTTATTTAGTCAACCCTCAACGAATGAAGAAAAGTCAAATTAAAAGTCAACTTCTATTCACAAGTCATAATCCTCTCCCTTGGGAAGGATTAGAGTTAGTGACTAACAAGCCAACCAACAATGAACCAATTACAATTAAACTCTTGAGTATTCCAACTCAAGGTTCTCCTTTTAATCAACTCCCAATCAAGTTGGGAAACTACTCCATCATCATAAATGTAAACTTCACAAAATTAATGGGGAAAATAAAAAAAGGCATAATAAACAATAATCAAAGAGATTAATTAAAACTAAAAATAGTCTTGTATTAATGAACTCTAAAATAATCCAATGTTAATTCTGACAATTTAAAAATATGGAAGAGTAAATGAAAAGTAGATAAACAAAATAGAATGACCAGTTTCGGAGGTAGACTCTTTTCAAAAGCCAAAGCCAAAAAATCTTCAAATCCTAAATTATGAATGTCAAAAAAGAGAAGCCTAGGGGAGCCGTAAAATCAGATCTAAAAACTAGAAATTATGCGGAATGAATTGTTCTCCTTGATGGTGTTTTTGTGGAAAAATGAATTTCCAACACACAAATCCAACCGTCAAGTATACCGGGTCGCATCAAGTAGTAATAACTCACAAGAGTGAGGTCGATCCCACAGGGATTGATGGATCAAGCAACTTTAGTGGGTGATTAGTTTAGTCAAGCTAGCATTAAAGTGAATTGTGTGAAGTTGATCAACAGAAAGTAAATTGCAGGAATGATAAAGTTGCAGAATGTAAATGGGCAGAAAACTTAAAGAGCAACAAAGTAAAATAGCTGAAACTTAAATTGCAAGAAAAGTAAATTGCATGAAAAGTAAAGGGGGGTTGGGTGCTGGAAATTAAAGAGAGCAATAGATCAAAACTCAGAAACTCTTGCAGAAAGCTTAACTTGCAGGAAAGTAAATTGGGATCATGAACAGAAATGTAAAATGAAGAACAAGTGCAGAAGAATTAAATTGCTTGAAAGTAAATTGAAAGCCAATGGTTAGTGGAGCTAACCTCCTTTCGTCCTTTTTAATCAAGCTCCAATTGATGCCTTTATATAGGCTTTACTAAATGAAAAATGAAAATGAAATTAAAACAAATTATAAAAATGAAAATCCTAATTTAATTGATCCATGTGCCTTTGAGTGATGATGTGGGCTTTGCTTGCTTTAGATTTGAGGAGAAATGGTTTTGGTTGGCCTTGATTCAATTTGGAGAGGAATTGAATTTAAATGGAATTTTGGTTGAATTTTGGCCCATGAGTGTTTGCTCCCAGGAGGTTGCCCTGCCCTTGTGGAGGGCAGAGCAGGAAATGGTGCGTGCGGCCCTCGTTGCGTGCGTGCTTGGTGCGTCAGGATGCTGCCCTGCCCTTGTGGTGGACAGGGCAGAGTTGCCATGGTGCGCGTTTGTTGCTGGCCGAAACTCCTTTGGTGCACGACAATTGTGCAAGCTGGCCGTGCCAATTTTTGTGCCATGCACCAAGAATTGCTGCTCTGCCCTTGCGGAGGGCAGGGCAATGTTGCCAAAATGTGAGGTTCCAAGTTCGAAACTTGGTGGAGGCACACTCTGCTCCTTTTCCTTGGTTTCCTTGGCACCTAATTCACACATAAGGCTTTGCTTCCTTGGAGGTCTTGTGTTCGAACCTTGGTGAAAGCATTTGGGGGAGCAATTTTCCTTGATTTTTCATGAAGAGAGCACGACATTGCCCTGCTCTCCAAGAGGGCAGAGCAAAAAATTGAGCGCTACTTTGCTTTGGAGTGAGGCTCCAGCTTCGAGCCTTGGTGGAAGCACTTCAGCTTTCCAACGCAACTGGAAGCACATCAATTGGACGTCTGTAGCTCAAGTTATAGCCCTTTGAAGTAGGCATGGTCATGCTGTGAGCGCCCAGATTTTAACTTAGCGAAAATTTGCTTCCAACCTCTCTTTGTTTCATCATGATATTGCCCTGCCCTTGGCAAGAGCAGGGCAGTGTGCGTTGATTGCTTATTCTCCTTTGATTTGGTCATGGGCCACGCTTTTAAAAGCGTGGCCTAAGGCTCCAAAGTGTGCTCCAACTTCAAAGTGTGTCCCAAAGCTCTTTTTTTCTCCTTTTTTGTGCTTCTTTGCTTCTTTTTCTTCTTATTTCCTACAAGATTTATAAAATTAAAATATCAAAAAAATATATCCTTTAAGTACAAAAGCATTCAATATTTAAGCACAAATCATCAATTTCTTGTATGAAAAAGCATAGAAAATAGGTATATGATGACATGTCATCACAACACCAAAGTTAAACCTTGCTTGTCCCCAAGCAAGAAAAGAATCATGCAATAAAGATTGACAATCCAAGGTAAGAAGAATAGCAACTCAATGTTCATGGTTAGCTAGTTTTCTATGCATGCTTCAATCACAAATGAAATGTAAATGATTGATGCTTCTATCTAGCTCATTTTTATGAAATCTTTTTCTTATAATTCTTCCTTGAAACAAGCTTTTGATTTTTTTTTTTACTTCTCCTTTTGGGTGCTTTGCCCCATGAGTTAATAACAAAGCTACGACTTCTAAATGCTTTGTTTTCAAGTATTACCACTTGATACATAAGCACCACAAGCATTTAATTAGAGGACTTCATTAAGCTCATCATTTTTTTTTCTTTTCTTGACTCTCTAATCATTGATGCTCAGAACCTCGAGCTTTAAGGGAGTGCTTTTGCACTTGAGCCTAGCCTTGACTTCTAAGTATTTTGTGAAAACTTCAATTAAATAAAATCTAATGCAATTGAGCAACAATTAATCATACTAGCTTTCCAAAACTTTTATGCACATGCTAAGTTCTTCTTTAATGCCTTGTTTGTTTATGATCATGATACTTTATTGCTTTTGAACTCACAGGATTCAAGTTGGTAGTCATAATGGTACAGCACCATGTTATAATTCAAAATTCAAGCTATGCTTTATTCATACAGACATGTAAACAGAAAAGATGAAGACAATCATGCAATTTAAGTGCCGGAAACAAATGAGAATAAAAGGAACTCTACAATCTTGTAGTTCATCTTCATTATTGTTGTCATTTTTCCTCTATTCTTCCTCTTTCCCTTGCAAAACTCAGAATGCTTGCTCATCCTCAAGCAACAATTAGAACAATGGCTATGGGGCTAAGATGGATCATGAATGTCTTACACAATG
>NW_026264909.1:2950440-2958373 GCF_000817695.3 Arachis duranensis
TAAGAAGGTGAGCACAATACATTGCATAAAAGATAAGTGGCACACAAAACTTAGTGTGACACTTTCACTTGAAATTAATGCAAGTATCTAGTAAAAATTAGGACCAAATTTTGTTGCATAGCAACACCAAACTTAGAATGCAACCATATGTCAATTTTATTTGAAACAAAACTAAATAAAAGAAACTGTTATTTGTTGAATACAATCACCAAGCCAAAAATCTATCATGAATAAGGATCTCTTGATGCTGTATTAACAAAAACAGTTGATAAAAGAAAACTTAAAAATAAAGAGGTGACTAAAACAAAGAGAATGCAAACGAAATGTCAAAACAAAAGAAAAATAACAATGCAAAGGCAATATAATTATGCAGACAAGTGATGTTGTTGGATGAGTTGCATAGAAGATAAGTGGCACACCAAACTTAGAATCTTAATGTGACACTTTCATGTAGAATTGATGCAATCATCCTAAGGAATTGAAAACAATTTGTTGCAGGGCAACACCAAACTTAGAATGTGATCATATGCCAATTTATTGAAATTTAAACACAGCAAAGAAAGGGAATAAACCAAACAGAGAAATGAAATGTTACCTAAGGTTGGGTTGCCTCCCAACAAGCGCTCTTTTAGTGTCATTAGCTTGACATATTGTTCTTCACTTTCTTCCTCTTCTTCCAATTTGGCATTATCCATGGTGGAAATTTGGCCATCAACTTTTCCATCCCTCAGCCCCATATGTTGCTGTGTTTGATGTTGCGTTTGATTGTTCAGGTTCATAGATGCCTTCATTCCTTCAAGTTTCATTATTTCTTTTTCAGAAATTGCATTCTGTGGTTTCTCACATGAGTGTTGGTTGATGACTCCTTTGTCATTGAAATTTGCAATTCCTTGGGTAGTTGTTGTTGCTTTGAGTAGGCCATCTGAGAAGTAATCCACTGCTTTTCTTGTTTCTCGGGTTAGTCCTTCATAAAAAGCTCGGAAGCCCACTTTGTCAGTTGCTTTCTTGTATCTTTCCCAGGCTTTGAAAAGTGGTTCTTCCTCCCCTTGTGTGAATAGATGTTCCTCCTCTTTCAACTGGATGATCTGTCTGGATAAGGTGAATTTGGCCAGAAATTTGGTGACCAAATCATCCCAACTAGTGATACTTCCTTGGGGAAAAGTTTCAAACCATTGTGCAGCTTCACCCTTTAATGAGAAAGGGAATAACAAGATCTTATAAGTGTCATGATCTGGACCATCGATTTTGACTGCATTACAAGTCTTCAGAAAAGTGGATATGTGCTGCTGAGGATCTTCCGATGGATTTCCGTCATAAGAACAATTGTTCTTGATGAATGTAATAAGTGGTGGCTTCATGTCATGATACCCTTTGTCTGTAGAAACTCGTACGCAAACAATCAAGATGATCAAACAACAGCACGCTTGAGAATTGAGTGCAGTTAATTGAGATAAATTGTTAGCGAGTTAATAGAGGCAATTTCTCAAATAGTTAGTATGTTAGTAAAAAAAATAAAGAAAAAGTGCTTGATCTAGACCTCCACTTCACTTAATCATTGTCAATTTATTTCAATCCCCGGCAACGGCGCCAAAAACTTGATGGTGTTTTTGTGGAAAAACGAATTTCCAACACACTAATCCAACCGGCAAGTATACCGGGTCGCATCAAGTAATAATAACTCACAAGAGTGAGGTCGATCCCACAGGGATTGATGGATCAAGCAACTTTAGTGGGTGATTAGTTTAGTCAAGCTAACATTGAAGTGAATTGTGTGAAGTTGATCAACAGAAAGTAAATTGTAGGAATGATAAAGTTGCAGAATCTTAATGGGCAGAAAACTTAAAGAGCAACAAAGTAAAATAGCTGAAACTTAAATTGCAAGAAAAGTAAATTGCATGAAAAGTAAAGGGGGGTTGGGTGCTGGAAATTAAAGAGAGCAATAGATCAAAACTCAGAAACTCTTGCAGAAAGCTTAACTTGCAGGAAAGTAAATTGGGATCATTAACAGAAATGTAAAATGAAGAACAAGTGCAGAAGAATTAAATTGCTTGAAAGTAAATTGAAAACCAATGGAACAGTAAAAACAGAAGAGCGGCCAAGAACTCAACTCAATTGCAAAATAAAATTGAAGATCTCAGGGAATCAAAGAGACTAGAAAACAAGTCTAGATCTCAATTCCTTCCTTGATCAAAGTAGAAAGCAGATTGAAGAAGAAAGAAAGATGAAAGCCGTAGAGAAAAACTTGGATCCAAAACTCAATTCACTGAATTATGCAGAAAATCAACAAAGAGCAATCTTAGATCAAGAATGAAACAGAATTCCTTCAAATCTCAATCCAAGATTCAAGACAGAAATGAAAATTAAAGGAGAGAGCTCTCAAATCCTAATGCTCCCTAGTGGAGCTAACCTCCTTTCGTCCTTTTTAATCGAGCTCCAATTGATGCCTTTATATAGGCTTTACTAAATGAAAAATAAAAATGAAATTAAAACAAATTACAAAAATGAAAATCCTAATTTAATTGATCCAATTTGCCTTTGAGTGATGATGTGGGCTTTGCTTGCTTTGGATTTGAGGAGAAATGGGTTTCGTTGGCCTTGATTCAATTTGGAGAGGAATTGAATTTAAATGGAATTTTGGTTGAATTTTGGCCCATGAGTGTTTTCTTCCAGGAGGCTGCCCTGCCCTTGTGGAGGGCAGAGCAGGAAATGGTGCGTGCGGCCCTCGTTGCGTGCGTGCTTGGTGCGTCAGGATGCTGCCCTGCCCTTGTGGTGGATAGGGCAGAGTTGCCATGGTGCGCGTTTGTTGCTGGCCGAAACTCCTTTGGTGCGCGACAATTGTGCAAGCTGGCCGTGCCAATTTTTGTACCATGCACCAAGAATTGCTGCCCTGCCCTTGCAGAGGGCAGGGCAATGTTGCCAAAATGTGAGGTTCCAAGTTTGAAACTTGGTGGAGGCACACTCTGCTCCTTTTCCTTGGTTTCCTTGGCACCTAATTCACACATAAGGCTTTGCTTCCTTGGAGGTCTTGTGTTCGAACCTTGGTGAAAGCATTTGGGGGAGCAATTTTCCTTGATTTTTCATGAAGAGAGCACGACATTACCCTGCTCTCCAAGAGGGCAGAGCAGAAAATTGAGCGCTACTTTGCTTTGGAGTGAGGCTCCAGCTTCGAGCCTTGGTGGAAGCACTTTGGTTTATTTTTGCTTATTTTTGGCCCTTAAAGATGCCTTTCGCTCATGCCTCAATTGTATGCCAAATATGGATTACTATATATCGTTGGAAATCTCTGAATGTCAGCTTTCCAACGCAACTGGAAGCACATCAATTGGACGTTTGTAGCTCAAGTTATAGCCCTTTGAAGTAGGCATGGTCATGGTGTGAGCACCCAGATTTTAACTTAGCGAAAATTTGCTTCCAACCTCTCTTTGTTTCATCATGATATTGCCCTGCCCTTGGCAAGAGCAGGGCAGTGTGCGTTGATTGCTTATTCTCCTTTGATTTGGTCATGGGCCACGCTTTTAAAAGCGTGGCCTAAGGCTCCAAAGTGTGCTCCAACTTCAAAGTGTGTCCCAAAGCTCTTTTTTTCTCCTTTTTTTGTGCTTCTTTGCTTCTTTTTCTTCTTATTTCCTACAAGATTTATAAAATTAAAATATCAAGAAAATATATCCTTTAAGTACAAAAGCATTCAATATTTAAGCACAAATCATCAATTTCTTGTATGAAAAAGCATAGAAAATAGGTATATGATGACATGTCATCACTCCTTGTCTCTGCATGTTCCCTGGATTTAATCTGTGTTTCTGGGCCGAAAACTAGGTTGAAATGCGGCCCAGAATCTATGCCAGTGGCTTCTGTAATTCTACAGATCGCGCACGTCACGCGACCGCGTCGTCCACGCGTTCACGTCACTCAGCGTTTCCCGTGCCATGCGTGCACGTCATCCACACATTCGCGTCACTCATGCAGCTTCCAATCCACGCGGTCGCGTCAGGCATGCAAGCGCGTCCTTGTGATTTCCTCCATTTTGCGCGGTCGCATGAGCCATGTGCCCGCGTCACTTCTCGCTGGTCATCTCCTCAATTCCTTGTGTTCCTTCCATTTTTGCAAGCTTCCTCTCCATTCCTTACGCCATTCCTGCCCTATGAAGCTCGAAACACTTAACACACAGATCATGGCATCGAATGGTACAAAAGAAAGTAAAAATATACAATTAAAAGGTCTTTAGGAAGCAAGTTTTCAATCATGGAACAATTTCAGGAAGGAATTATAAATACATGCAAATTATATGAATAAGTGGGTGAAGACTTGATAAAACCACTCAATTAAACACAATATAAATCATAAAATAATGGTTTATCACAAAGTTTCAGAGAGCTGGGTGAAGGATGTAGAGGAATGCGACTGTTTATTGTGTTGTACCACGGAGGACGATAGAGGCTGCAAGTTCCATGGATGACGACGGGCGACGGGTGAGTTTCGAGGAGGACAACGGGCGACGACTTCGGAGTTTGACTTCGAGTGATAAGCGAGTTCCACGGAGGACTACGGGTGATGACCATTGTGACTGCGAGGGAAGGAAAGGGTGAGCCAGGGACTGCGACGGTGGAGGGGATGAGTGGCGCGGAGGAGGAGAGTGGAGAAGGGCCGAGTCTATGAGGGTTGGGGGAAAGACTGAAATAATGGTGCTAGAGAAAGATGGAGGACGAGGAGAAGTGCTCGAATGTTGAAAACGAGGAAGAGGGAGGCACTACTGCTGTGTGAATTAGGGTTAGGGGAATGGGATAGAAATGTGAGATTCAAAAGTGATGAAAGGTTATCACTTATAGGTTTAAAAGTAAAAATTCAGAAAAAAAACAAAAAAAGAAAAGTGTTTGAAAAAAATGGGTGGAAAACTAAATTTTGGGAGAGAGAACTCTATCGGTACGCTTTTGTAAAGTGCCCAAATAAACACAGGATATAGGCACGCTTTAAAAAGGTGACCATTGGAAGATAAATTAGCTACGCTTTTCAAGCATACCAATTTCTCTCTATGGCCACGCTTTTCAAGCGTGACAAAAAAATCATGGCCAAATCACAAATAAGTGGCCACCCTCATAAAAGCGTACACGTTTTTCTCTATAAAGCGTGGCGAAAAAAAACATGGCCAAATCACAAATTAATGGCCACCCTCACAAAAGCGTGGCAAGAAAAAAGTGTCCCGATAGCCCTTTTTTCTTCTAGTGTTTGATTGACGAGCCGTCAGCGGCCACGCGTTCATATTGGAATTCTCTACAAAATCCATCCAACTCTTTGGTAAGAAATTTGATATTGTGTGCCCAGTTTTCTATTTCCCCATTTCTCACAAATTTAGGTTTTGATTTTTGAGAGATTATGTGATTTTGGTATTTAGGATCAAATTATCTTTATGGACTTGCTGGGTATTGACCCAAATCTTCATTGGTAAGGTGAGGACTCCCAAACCCTTGTGAAATCTATGTTTAAGTGAAGTTTATATTGATTTAGTGATGATTATTTGTATTAGATTGAGTTGTGGGCTACTTTGGGGCACGTTGGTGGTGTTAGAGACTTGATGTTGGTTTTTGGAGAGTTGGAGATCTGTTTGGTGTGACCTTGAAAGCTTGGATTTTTGCAGAATGGTGTAAATTATAACGTTTCGGGTGTTACGAGGAAATCGGTCAACGTATGATTTTGGTTTCTCGTATTTGATATGTAATGTCTTGTGAAAATTTAGGCTAGATGACCGTAGGATAGGTTGGAATGCATGATTGTATTAAAGGCTTAGTATTCTTGATGATGATTGTTGATTTGGGTTAAGTATGGATTTTGGAAACTGATGTTGTGGTGAGAATGTATTGATGCATGATGATTTTGAGGATGAATGGTGAGGATGATAGGAATGAATATATATGTGATGAAAATTATTGATGATCTTGTTGGTTAATTGAGATATTTTATGCATGAGATTATGTAATATTGATGTATGGTCGATTGTGGTAGGATGTGGATATTTTGGTGCTGTAAATGATATGTTATGATGCTGTTTATATTACAGGAGTGTTGGTAATTGAGTTCATTTTTGTAAGAATATAGGTTTATGAACTTTTGTGAAAAACTAATTTTTGGCCGAATTTCGGCGAGCTATAACTCAACTTCTGAACCCACAAATTATTTCAAACTTATTTTATATGAAAATAGGGACTGTGAAGTTCACGCCATTCGAAGAATGGATGAAAAATGTTTCAAATCAAAAAAGTTATGGCCATCAGATGTTCGGAGTGCAAAATTGAAAATTCTGCAGCATTCAGCATTTTTGCCATTCTGCAAAACTTGCTTACGCGACGTGACCAACCTATTCAGGTTGGCATCTTGCGTACACGAGCAGTGGTTTTTGAGGGATTGCGTACGCGAGCAAGGTGCTTACATATGCGACGACCCTGTTTTCAACAAATGAACTTTTGTGTTTTAAAACTTAATTTTGAACCTCTAAACCTCTATTTTTACTCCTTTAGCCCCTAGACCTTAGTGGTATGTGATAAAACCCATTTGTAGGGTTTATCTTGTATTGATTTTAGGGGATTTTATCACCTTATACCCACATTTATTCAATGAATTAGCATGGTTTTGTATATTCTCCTTTAATTGTGCTTAAGAGTGAAAACATGCTTTTTAGAACTTAAAATAGCTAAATCTAATTCTCCTTGATTCCATTAGATGCCTTGATATGTTTGTTAAGTGATTTAAGGTTTAGGAGGCAATGATTGGATCAAGGGAATGAAGAAAGAAAGCATGAAAAGTTGGAGAACTCATGAAGAAATGAAAGAACCGGAAAGCTGTCAAGCCGACCTCTTCGCACTTAAATGACCATAACTTGAGCTACAGAGGTCCAAATGATACGGTTCCAGTTGGGTTGAAAAGCTAACATCTGGGGCTTCGAAGCGATATAAGATTTGCTATGGTTGAATCGAGCATGGTGATGCGTACGCGCATAGTACGCGCACGCGCCGTTGCTGCCACCTGGTTCACTTAAAGCAAGATGTGGCCAGCAATTTTAGAAGTCTTGTGGGCCCAATCCAACTCATTTCTGATGCTATTTAAGCCAAGGATTGAAGGGGGAAACACAAGTTAGTCACCATTAGTCATAGTTTAGTTTTAGAAGTAATTTCTAGAGAGAGAAGCTCTCACTTCTCTCTAGAATTAGGATTAGGATTAGGTTTAGTTCTTAGATCTAGATTTAGATTCATCTTCTTCTACTTCTATCTTCTCAATTCCTTGTAGTTACATTCATCCTTCTCCTACTCTTTTGGTGTAATCTCTTTTATGTTGTTCTTATATTTTGTTGTAGATCTAGTATTGTTCCTTCTACTTTCTTTCAATTCAATTCAAGGTAATTCATAATAATTGTGTTTCTTTTGATTGTTGTTGTTAATTTCTTTCAATAATTGTTGTTAGATTCTCTTCTTGTTGTCAAATTGCTTCGCTTTTCTTTTGTGCCTTCCAAGTGTTTGATGAAATGCTTGGTTGGATTTTAGAGTAGGTTTTGTTCCTCTTGGCCTAGGTAGAGTAATTAGTGACTCTTGAATTATCTAATTCTTTTGTTGGTTGATAATTAGAAGTTACTAATTGATTTGAATGCCTCTAAAGCTAGTCTTTCCTTTAGGAGTTGATTAGGACTTGAGGAATCAAATTGATTCATCCACTTGACTTTCCTCCATGGTTAGAGGTTGACTAAGTGGGAGCAATGGACAATTTGCCATCACAATTGAGGAGGATAACTAGGATAGGACTTCTAGTTCTCATATCTTGCCAAGAGTTTTATTAGTTGTTAGTTTATTTTCTTTGCCATTTATATTTCTTGTCTAAAATCTTAAAAACCCCAATTATAACTCACAACCAATAACAAGACACTTTATTGTAATTCCTAGGGAGAACGACCCGA
>NW_026264909.1:2958739-2959772 GCF_000817695.3 Arachis duranensis
TTGCAATGGTGTTATGTTATTGGTTATTGTATATATGTGAATAGTGTGAATATCTTGATTTTGCTTTATTTTTTTAGTTTTTGTTAGTTTTATTTTGCTTTTCCATTATGAATTCTCACTTTGGCTATGAGTGTGATTACAACTATGTTGTAGGTGATGAGAACCATAATGAAGATGTGTATCAAGGATCAAACAATCAAAGGTGGGAGGAGCCATATGCATATGATCAATCCTCATGGCAACAACCTCCACCAATGCACTATGAAGAAGAGCCATTCTTTGATGCATATCAATCCAATGGCTATGGTGAATCACCTTGTGACTTTCAAGAACCACCACCATATGCCTATGAACCATATCCTCAACATAACTCTCAACCATACTCACAAGCCCCTTATTACCAACCACCTTCATATGACCCTAATCCATATCCATCCTACCTACAACCATATAAGCCATATGAACCACACATAGAGCCACCACCTTTCCAACATCAACATTTTCAAGAGCCACCTCCTCCATATTATTACCAAGATGAACCACCTCCAATGAATGAAAATTTTTAACCACAAGATGAATACTACTTTCCACCACAAGTTCCCATGGAAGAATACTCATATCCATCAATCCAAGAGCCACATGATCCTAATCATAATATCCAAGAGGAACAAGAGTCAAGGGATCGTCTTAAGGAAGCATTGGATCAATTTCAAGCAACCATGGAGTGTGTTGTGCAACAAGTGGAAAGAATGGAAAACATTGAACCACCACAACTCTACCAAGAAGAACCATCTTCCTACTATGAACCCTTCCCCCAATTTGATGAACCCTTCCACCCACCCCAATCTCTAATGGATGAAACCCTTGGTGTTCTTGTTCAAGGGCAAGAAGAGATGAAAAGGGATGTGCAAAATTTCATGGCCGCCTTGGATGCGGTAACAAATCAATTAGCATCCCAATGCTTGAACACTCAAGGAACTCCCATGGCTACATGTGGAGAATCGAATGAAGAACATAGCATGAAGGAGAGATT
>NW_026264909.1:2963148-2964340 GCF_000817695.3 Arachis duranensis
TACGATTAACCCACTTGGTTCTTTAATTTAGCACATTACAAGCCTAAAGTGGAAAACAATAAATGTCCTTATTTGAATCTTTGATTAGCTTACGCAAGTGTGTGTGAGTATCATTCAAGTGTGGGAATCTTGGGACATTGGATGAATAAAAGGGTAGTTTTGTATTATTATTGGAAATATTGGAAATTGGTACATACTCATGTATTGATCAAATATAAAACCTTATGCATTGATGCTCTTGTATATAGAAAGAAAAAAAATGAGAAAAGCAAAAGAAAAACAAAATAATATGGAAAAGAAAAGAAAAAAAAGAAAAAGAAAGAAAAGAAAAAAAAAGAGAAGAAAAATAATAAAAAGGGGACAAAATGCCCCAAAGCAAAGTGAAGCTCAATAAAGATCAATGCATAAGTGTTGTGAAATGAAAAGGAAATGCATGAGTATGTGGAAAAGTGAGGAATGGGTAGTTAGGTTAGAACTTAATTGTATAGGATGTCATAGGTTAGGTGAGAAGTTTAAGCTTATCAAAGATTCAAATTTCAAGCTCACTTGACCAAATATGCATCCTACCTTGACCCTAGCCCCATTACAACCAAAGAAAAGACCTCATGATAGATGTATGCATGCATGAAATATATGTTGATTGTTAGAAGAAGAACAAATCTTGGGAAACATGATTAGGGGAGAATTAAGAGAATCAAGCCTAAACACTTGAAAGAATAGAGTGCAAACACTACCGGTGAGGGTTTGATGCTCAATTACATGTCTCCACCTATGAACATCTCCTTTCATGCAAGTTTGTAAAAATATTTAATAGCTCAATTCAATTGTGGTTTGGCATGGTTGTTAATACCTTTTGCCCTTGTGCTTATATATGCTTCTTGGGAATTAATTTATTTTGACCAACCAAATTGCATTCATCTAGATAGTTGCATATAGGTAGATTGCATCGCGCATTTAGTTAGTTCCCATTGAATAAATGCATACCCTTACTTCATTCTTGGTTTAAGCATGAGGACATGCTTGGTTTAAGTGTGGGGAGGTTGATAAACCCCATTTGTAGGGTTTATCTTGTATTGATTTTAGGGGATTTTATCACCTTATACCCACATTTATTCAATGAATTAGTATGGTTTTGTATATTCTCCTTTAATTGTGCTTAAGAGTGAAAACATGCTTTTTAGGTCTTAAAATA
>NW_026264909.1:2965890-2968678 GCF_000817695.3 Arachis duranensis
CCTTCTTACCAACCACCTTCATATGACCCTAATCCATATCCACCATTCCAACAACCATATGAGCCATATGAACCACACATAGAGCCACCACCATTCCAACATCAACATTTTCAAGAGCCACCTCCTCCATATTATTACCAAGATGAACCACCTCCAATGAATGAAAATTTTTAACCACAAGATGAATACTACTTTCCACCACAAGTTCCCATGGAAGAATACTCATATCCATCAATCCAAGAGCCACATGATCCTAATCATATTATCCGAGAGGAACAAGAGTCAAGGGATCGTCTTAAGGAAGCATTGGATCAATTTCAAGCAACCATGGAGTGTGTTGTGCAACAAGTGGAAAGAATGGAGAACATTGAACCGCCACAACTCTACCAAGAAGAACCACCTTCCAATTATGAACCCTTTCCCCAAAATGATGAACCCTTCCACCCACCCCAATCTCTAATGGATGAAATCCACCCTAATCTCTAATGGATTAAACCCTTGGTGTTCTTGTTCAAGGGCAAGAAGAGATGAAAAGGGATGTGCAAAATTTCATGGCCGCCTTGGATGCGGTAACAAATCAATTAGCAACCCAATGCTTGAACACTCAAGGAACTCCCATGGCTACATGTGGAGAATCGAATGAAGAACATAGCATGAAGGAGAGATTTGAAACGCCGGTGGGAAATGAGGGAAGTTGCTTTGTATTGGAACAATTGGAGGAAGCTTTAATTGTTGAAGACAAGGAAGAAGTGGTAGAAGACTTGGGAGATGCGGAGCCTCCATGGGAACATAGAGTTGAAGAAAACCCCTCCAAGATGATTGAAATTGATGCTAGGGAGGAAAGTGCACACCTTCCAAGGCATATTCCATATGAAGACTTGGATGGGATAGAGAAAGAATTGAGTTCCCTTGGTGATGAAGAGCAAGCATCAAGTCCTAGTGGTGGAGAATCCTTTGAACTTGAAGAACCTTCTCCCGGTGCATTTGAAAATATTGTGGAGGTAAACTTCTTTCACCCTCCCAATTGTAGTTTGATTAAGGGAAAAGGCTTAGATAGTATTAATGAACAAGGGATTGAATTAGAGAAATCTTGTGAAGAGGTGGAAGTCCTTAGAAATAGAAGGATGGGAGTGGAATACACTTTGTCAAGATCGATGGAAGCATCTTTGCCTAGGTTGTCATCTACTCCTTCACTTGAGTGGGTAAAATTCATTTCTATTAGCTTTATTGTCCCACTTGAGTATGGCTTGCTTGAAACGGATGGTCAACTTCAAGCTTGTGAAGAACTCCATCAACACTTGGCTCAATCCATGAGAAATCTTGGGGCACAATGGAGAACTAAGCATTGGTGGGAGTTCCAAGATGAATTCAAGCACAAGCCACCTTGATGAGGAGCTCCCCATAAGTCCAACTTAAGGACAATAAACAAAAGTGCTAGGTGGGAGACACCCCACCATGGTAAAATCCTTTTATTTTCTTTCTTTGTACATATTGGTAGAATTAGTTTAATTTCATGTTTTTTATTGGTTTGTTAAGTTTAGTTAGAAGTATAATATGATAAATAAGGTTTTAGGGTGTTTTGGTAGCAGTTTGGGGGATTGAAAGCCTTGGATTGGTGCAAGAACTTAGAAAAAAAATTTTGAAAAACAGAACACCATCCACGCGCGCGCGCACATGACGCGTACGCGCACCTGAGCATTTTTCAACCATCCATGCGGACGCGCACTGTACGCGTACGCGTGGATGCAAAAATTCTACCTCAGTCAAAAACCCGAGAGTTAGGCTTGCACTATGCGAACATTTGGCCTAAGGCACAAGTCTGTGCACGCGTGCGCACACTTGGCGCGTACGCGCACACTTGGCGCGTACGCGCACACGATCGTAAGTTCGCAATGAACGTGCACACACACTGTGCGCGCGCGCGTCGATTGCACAATATGCAACCCCGGTACTTTTACCCGAGAGTTGTGCCACTTCTGGGCCAACAGTATGCCTCTCGCCTAACTCGACGCACGCGTGCGCGCATCTGGCGCGTACACGTCCTTAGGCCAATATGCACATCGACGCGTAAGCACGCATGACGCGTACACGTCGGTAAAAAAAAAAGAGTTTTTTTCTCCCCTTTCATTTTCTTTTGCTTATCACATTCACCTACTTCTACTCTTCCCATTTTCATTTAGTTTTTGCAGCATGTTTTCGTTTTTTTTAAGTCATTTTAATAATGGTGTTGCATCTTTCTACTCAATTGTTGAGGATTCCTTGCATTACTTTGGTGCCTCTTGACTTGTTTCATATTGTTGGGTGATGTTTCTCTTCAAATCAATGCTCAATCTTTTATGCACTTGTGTTCTTTGTGCATTGATATGACCTTATATTGTCTTTCATGGCCCACTCTCTCTTGTTCGAACATGATGCTCATCATGCTCTTCATGCTTTGACCTTACTCTTGCATCAAGTATTATTGATATGCCATTTTCTCTTATTGTTTTCTCCTCTACATGTTGTAGCTACCATGTAATAGAGAACCATACTCCTACTTGGCATTAACCCCCGCCTATGTTCTATTTGCTTTGATATCTTTGTCATAGGCTTAATATTTCTTTCCTTTTATATCCTTTTAGGTTGGCCACCAAGGAGGGAGAAAGGAAAAGCTTTTAAATGGGGCAACAAACAAGTCATCCGCACAACCTTTTGAAGGAGCTCATCAATTATAGCAACCCATCCACCTTGCTCTTCTTTGCATGCACCGAGGACGGTGCAATCTTCAAGTGTGGGGAGGTCGTCGACC
>NW_026264909.1:2974900-2975164 GCF_000817695.3 Arachis duranensis
CACTTAAACGACCATAACTTGAGCTACAGAGGTCCAAATGATACGGTTTCAGTTGGGTTGGAAAGCTAACATCTGGGGCTTCGAAGCGATATAAGATTTGCTATGGTTGAATCGCGCATGGTGATGCGTACGCGCATAGTACGCGCACGCGCCGTTGCTGCCACCTGGTTCACTTAAAGCAAAATGTGGCCAGCAATTTTAGAAGTCTTGTGGGCCCAATCCAACTCATTTCTGATGCTATTTAAGCCAAGGATTGAAGGGGGA
>NW_026264909.1:2977062-2994906 GCF_000817695.3 Arachis duranensis
GCTCAATCGTATCTACCTTTATATTCTTATCCGATTGTGAGTGTTGCGATGTTCTGCTCATTTTTCGTTCAATGACTTTCTTCAAGGCTCCTAGATAAACCTCCTTTTACCTATAGTAATATAATATTTTATTTTACTTTTAGAGGTTGTAATACCTTGCCACCTCTGTTTTATGACTTAAGCATAAGACTATATGTGGTAGGATGTTACAAAATTAATTGTTAATAAGTATGATGTATGGTGATTTTGATGTTTGTGATGATTATGGTGGATGATGATGTTGAATTATGAAGTTGGATGGAATAATGATAGGTTGGAGGATAACGAAATATTATGTTTGTTGATGTTGAGATAGGATAAACGATGCTTATGAGTAGAGAGATTATGTAAAGTTGTTGATGTTGGAATATTGATGTACAAATTGTGAAATTGTTGAGTTTATGAAGGAGGAATTGATTGATATAGGTGTTGAATTTGTTGAATTGTGATAAAAAGGAAAAGTATAGCATTAGGTAATGTTCTATTGTGAAATTGAATAGGATTTGAATTGGTTTGATTGTGAATTTTGAAGTTTTGAGAACTTAGTGAACTTTTGGTAAAAACTAGTTTTTGGTGAAGTTTGACGGATCATATCTTAAGCTACGATTTAAAGATAATTCAAAGAGTTTTAAAACAATATAGATTTTGTAGAGAAAGATATTATTGTTGAAAGTTGGTGTCAAAAAACTGAATTCTGTGATGTTAAAAAATTTCTGATTTTTGGTTTGTGTCCGCACACACACTGTTGTGCGTGTGCTCTGAATAGTGGCTACATTTTGATTTGTGCGTATGCACAGCCTTGTGTGCACGCACACCCTGTGATTTTCAAAAACCATGCATACGCACACTCTGGTGCACATGTACACACCAGGAGATGCCTACTGTTGAGAGCGATCGCACACTCTGGTGCCACATACACCCTGTGAAATTTACAAGTTGTGCATATACACAACATCGTGCATACGCACACGCTGGAAAGTGCATTTTGTCGAGGGCATTCGCACGTATCTATGCGTGCATTTAAAATGAAAACTTTTATCTTCTGTATGTACACACAGCTCTATATGTATGCACACTTTATGAAAATTCTTCTGGGAGTGCGTACGCACAACCCTATGCGTACACACACCGCCCTATTTTTCAGTGAAAACCTTGTTTTAACTGTTTTACCTTCCCGGTAAGCTTGTAAACTCTCGTAGTACTTATCTAAGATTCTTAAGCTTGTTTTTAGGCGTTAAAACCTAGAAACTGCTTTAGGTAAGTTTAATTAGGAATTTTCTAGCAGAAATCTTAGAAGACGGAGGCTTAAGTTTTTGAAGCTTGCGAGTGGACCGTTGGAGTATTATGTTAATGATGATTATGATAAACTGTGGAAGTAAGAATTAATGATGGTAGATAGGAGTCTGGGAGTTAGAGTGCGCTGAATAATGAAAATGATTTTTGAAAACTACTAAATTACTGTTTTATACTGAGACTGTTGAGACGCTATGCGCCTAGCAGGGACGGTAGGTTAATCCCACCTATCGAGGTCGCGGTGGCGGCGTAAGGGCGGTGGTTAGTCCCGTTTACGTTGAGATGTGAGGTTTGTGGCAAGAGTATACCGCTTTCATCCTTTCGGAATCAATAGTGTGCAGGCACTATATCCTGGACCGTGTTCCGGAAATGATATCTCGGGGATTCCCATTTTGAGACTGAAATGCAACATCTCCATGGGGATATGTCGAGTTGGAAGTTGAATTGACATTGAGATATCATAGCCTATAGGATAGGCATTCATCATGTGCATTTTCTATGTGGTTGCTTGCTTTGTCTACTTGCATACTATGCCTAATTGTATAACATGCCTAATTGCTTCTTGATTTACTTGCTATACTTGATTATTTCTTGATTTACTTGCTATACTTGAATATTTCTTGTGTATTACTTGTATGTAATTATTTGTGCTTTCTACTAGGATTGAGGAGACTCGGTAGGCGGTGGCGATGGGATCACATGGCGGTTAGGCTGGCGAAGGCTGTGGAACAGCAGTGTGAATGCTAGTTTAGAAATTCTCTAAGTTAGATTACCCCCTTTTTGCCATGGTTTTAAAGTTATGGTCTTAAATTTTAGTTATGCTTTAAGCGTAAATCCCATGATTAATATGAAGCTTTAGAATTGCCTCTGGCGTCCAAGAGTCTTATATCTTACTATGCACTGTTATTATACTGAGAACCTCCGATTCTCATTCCATACTTTGTTGTTGATTTTCATATTGATGCCAGGGCATCTTGGCTAGTTTTACAAGCCATTTTTTGTATGATTTAGGTTGGTTTCATGCATTTTCTTAGGAAATAAGCAAGTATTTCGTTAAAAATGCAATCATACCATGATTCAAGCAAACATTGTGAATTTGGAATGATTTCATGAGAATTATGCATGAATTGAATGATAAATTGGATGATGCATGATCCCATGATTAAGAGCAAGAATTTGATGCACTTTGTTTGATTGATTTCAGGTAACAAGAAGCAGAGAAGAGCCACGTTAGTGTCTATGTTAGTGCCACTAACGTGGCCATTAACGTGGAAGAAAAGAGAAGCCCCAATGTTAGTAAGAAAGTTAGTGGCATTAACTTTGAAGAAGGAGAGCATGGAACGTTAGTGGTAAAAGTAAACACCACTAACGTTAGCGAAGGACAAGAAGACCCATGTTAGCTTCCACGTTAGTTACATTAATGTAGGATCTAACGTGGAAGGAAAGGGAAATGCCAACGTTAGTAGAAAAAGTGAACGCCACTAACGTTTGTGAAAGCTAGAACACCCACGTTAGCTTCCACGTTAGTTACATTAACGTGGGAACTAACGTGGAAGGAAAGGGAAACACCAACGTTAGTGGAAAAGGTGATCGCCACTAACGTTTGCGAAGCAAAAGAAGACCCACGTTAATGGCAACGTGGACACTAACGTGGGCAAAATCTCACCCGGCAGCCTGACCATGCCTTCTTCAAACAAGAATAACTTGATCCACAAAGCTCCAAATGAGGTGATTCCAGTGGCATTAGAAAGTATGATTCCAAAGCTTTCCAAGTATATATGGCACTACATGGTGGACACTAAATTTGAAGGAAAAAACCTGTCCCAAAAGTGCAAAGATGAACATAGTATCAACCTGTAGTAAGGCCAGCTGACCTGTTCACCTTCCAAGAAATGTAACTCGAGCGGTAGAGCTCCAAATGATGCGCTCCCAAAGGCATTGGAAAGTAGACATCTAGGGATTTCCAACAATATATAAGAGTATGGGGGTGGAAATTAAGTTTGAACTTCAGAACCTTGCAATATTAATCCCCTGGTCGCTAGCGTTATTGTGACTCACTTTTTCCAGTAACGCCAACGACTATGCCAGCGACCTTGTCTACTTCAAAGGAGCATAACTTGAGTTATAGAAGTCCAATTGAGGTGATTCTAGTTGCGTTAGAAAGCAGACATTCAGAGCTTTCCAACGATATATCACATTTAATAGTGAGCATGAAATTGAAGCACAATCAATAGGCATCTTCTAAGCCCCAAAATCATCAATTGGGTAGCAAGTGTAACATTAGCCACACTAACTTCAGCACTAACGCCACACTTGTAGCGTTAGTGTGGCTAACGGTAGCATTAACATTACCACCTGGACCTCAACTTTATTCACCTCTCTTCAAGGACCACCCAACCTCAAGGAAGCAAGCCCACAAGTGTCAACCAATCAAAGGCCACAAGAAGCATCTAGAGTAGGACTTTTCATTTAATTATAATTTTCTTTTAATTTCATTTTGTAATTTAGGAAAGCCTATATAAAGGCCTTAGTTTTTACTTTGAAAGGGGGCTGGATTGGGATTCTAGAATTGGGGATTGAAGAGAGGTCTTCGAACTCCCTCCCCTCACACACTTTTCGTTCTCTTTCTTTTCTTTGTACTTTTCATTTATAAATTGGAAGTTTCAATGTTAGTTTTAATCTTCATCTTTACTTTTCTGAAATTTCTTTCTTTTTTTATTTTGGTAGAGCAATGATCAAATAACTCTTTTCATTGGGTTAGAGAGCTCTATTGTGATTCAATAGATTAATTGTAGTTCTTATTCTTCTTCTTCTTTTTTTTCTCTTGATTTTACTAGAGAGCTTTTGATCTTCATCCAATTGGTTAGCTATCTTGGAAGAGAAGCTCTCCATAATTGGATCTCCTCGAAACCTTGGAAGAGGAATGAGCAGATCATGCTAGAAATGCTCTCACACATTGGATTAGGTTGGGGGTTCGGTGGATATTGTGACATTTAATCCTGCCAATACTTTGATCTATGAATGTGTGTGATATAATCAGTGACTAAATTTCATCTCTTCCCATGAGAAATTAAATCAAGGAATTGGGAAATTGTTCAAGCCTAGAGAGATTGGATTGCCAAGGAATTGGGATCCAATCACTTAAGATTGCCAAGGAGATCAATGAATGCATTGATTGAGGAAGAGATGAGAATGAACTTGATCTGGAGGATTGCAAT
Organism: Arachis duranensis; assembly: GCF_000817695.3. Taxonomy (NCBI): domain Eukaryota; kingdom Viridiplantae; phylum Streptophyta; class Magnoliopsida; order Fabales; family Fabaceae; genus Arachis; species Arachis duranensis. The sequence continues at coordinate 2,981,613 of NW_026264909.1, forward strand.
ATCCCTTGATCCCAATGTTCATTTTATTTTTAGTTCTTACATTTAGTTTTCTTGCCATTTTACTTTTCTGCACTTTATTGCTTTCTTTATTTTTATGCCATTTACATTTTCTTGTTACTTATCACTCCAATATGATTCGTCTAACTAGGATAATTAATTAACCATTGATTGCTTAATCCGTTAATCCCTGTGGATTCGACCTCACTCTATTGTGATTTTTTACTTGATGACAAATTTGGTATACTTTCCGAAGGGAATTTTGTTGAGAGACAAGTTTCCGTGCATCAAGTTTATGGCGCCGTTGCCGGGGATTAATTGTGATTAACAAACTACCGGTTGATTGATTTACTAGATTAGACACTTTTCTTTTGTCTTTGTTTTCTTTTGTTTCTTTATTTTCTTTTGCTAACTAACTATTTGTGATATTGCCTCACTGGGAATTTCCTCATATGTGATAAGGGGAATTCAAAATCTCTTTTATCTTGGTGATTGTTGTTTGATACAGAGTATTTTGTAGAAAAATGGAGTATAGATCATCCTTTGGTCAATCAAATTTCAGGGAAAACTCTCGACCACCACAGAATGATTCATTTTACTATGCTCATGGTGGATGGGAGTATCAAGAACATGAAATAGGGTACTTCCCAGGGTCACAAAATGGTTCATATTTTGATGACTTTGATCACTACTCAAACTGTACCTGGAAAGATCAAAACCAAAGAAATTTCACTTATTCACACCCGATTCATCAAGAGCCATCATCCTTTAATTATTCAACCTAACCTCCTAGCTTTCTGCATCAAAACCCTTCACCACTTGGACATGCCTCAACACAAAATTCCTTTCCACATCCAAATAATTCATCTCATCACTCACACAATTCATTCCATTACACACAAAATTCTTCTAACAGTCCACAAAACCTATATCATTATTGTTCCGAGGGTTACCTGAAACTAGAGGTCGATCTTAGACGAGATCTTCTATGCTGGTCGGGGCTGCGGAGTCCGATCTGATGATCGTGGTCAGAGTCGCTGTGTCCGACTCGTTGGACTTGGTGATGATGCTGATCCTTCGTCCCCGGAGGGTGGGGGGTACCTGCAAGGGACTCCGATACTTAAGTTAGCAAGGGTATTAAGCAGGTATTGAGTAAAATCAGAGTATGAGTTATACCTGGGTGCTCCAGTGTATTTATAATAGCGTAGAATGACCTTCTTAGATAAGATAAGTTAGTTATATTATCTTATCTTTATCTTATCTTCAAGTCAGGTTATCTTATCTTCAAGGGAACTGCCTTTATCTCTACGGGCTTGGGCTGCCTTTGGATTTGAGATGTGTTCCTCTATTTGGGCCCTTTGTTTGGGCTTTCCTGTGACTTGGCCGAGCTCTTTGAGAAGGGGTCGGGTTGTCCTGACCTGAAGAGGTCGGTCACTTTGTCTGTAGAACATCCCGGGTATAATAGCTCGACCCATGGTATGAACAGTACCCCTGCTCGAGCTCGATCTTCTCTTTGAGGTCGAGTCTTTAGTTTTAGGACTTCGATCCTTCATTTTATCCTTCTCTTTTTGTAGAGTTCTCCTTCTTTTGAATGCGGAACATTTCTGTTTCGTTTCCTCTGAAAGCACGCGCTTCTGCGTTTAGTGCCCTAGCCTTGGAATGTGCAAGGGTTTTAATGCCCTCGTTAATTGGTTTTAATGCCCCGTTTCTCCTGGTTTCCTTTATTCAAATTTTGTATCCAAGAGACGGTTTTCCTTTCCCTGTAACTTCCTTTCTTTTTTGCCATTTACTGTCCTGTATTTCTCGTGACGCTTTTGGCATTCGCTTGGTGCTTCTGCTTTGTGGTCGAATCTCCGCTGCTCCTTTTTAAAGTTTTCTTCCTTCTTCCAGGTTGGCTTTGCTTTTCTCTTCACCTTTTTATTTCTGCTACTTTTGTTTTTGATTTCTTTGATGACGCTCTATTTTTGTATGTTTGGAAAGTTTGAACCTTTTTCTTGTTTATGTGCTTGGTTTATTGCTGTAATACCTGTTTCCTGGTCTTCTTTCGTCCTTATGTATGCTTTGGGTGATTTTCCTGGTTCTGGCTTCCTTTTAGGGTTGATTTCCGTACTGCTGTTTCAAAAAAGGTTGCTCCTTTGATAACTTTGTTTATTTCGTTGATGATTTTGCTATACTGGTTTGATGACTGCTCTTCAATAGAGATGATGGTTTTTGATGACTTTTCTTTGACTTTTGTTGGGATGTGAAAAGATGTAGGCTTTGTTGGCTTCCCTGAATCTACTTTCTGCCTCCAAAGGATGCCCTTGGAACCTTTTGGGTTGGGTCCTGGGGTTTCCTTTTCTTGCTTTTCCTGGTTCCTCTGTCACCTATATGCTTTAGTTTTGTGAGTTGCCTCCGTTTGTTGCCTCCGTTTATGTCTGAGTTGTTCAATTAGTGTCCGAGGTGTTTTTGAGTAATCCAATCTTGTTTTCTTCTTGTAGGACTAGTTAACCATGTCTTCTTGCAAAAATATTGTCGAGGCGTCATCTAAAGTTCCCGAGGGAATGTCTGACTGGTTGGACTCCCTTGTGCTGTTATGTGTATCTCTGGCTAATTCGGAGTTCTGTGCGGCACTTAGAAAACACCATCGGATATGTAGTAGTGAGAATCAAGAATGCAATTATGAGTTGGTGGCACCTGACTCTGATGACTGGGTCTGCTTTCTTACTTTGACCCAGGGGGAGCGTCCTTTCTTCTATGCATACGATTTCTTTTTTAGCCAGATGGATATTACTCTTCCTTTTTCTTCCTTTGAGACCGAGTTATTGTGGTCTTGTAACGTGGCCCCATCTCAGCTTCACCCAAATTCTTAGGGTTTTATTAAGATTTTTCAGATGGTTTGTCATGAATTCGGCATTAAGCCCTCTTTGACTCTTTTTCTGTATTTGTTTGTGTTGACCAAACCTGGGACTACCAAAAGGAAAGCTTCTTGGATTTCTTTTAGGTCGGCCCAGGGGCATAAAGTCTTCTCCATGTATGATGAGTCTTTCCGCGATTTTAAGAATTACTTTTTCAAGATCCGAGCTGTTGAAGGAGCTCGCCCTTTCTTCCTGGATGAGAATGACGAGCCTCGTTTTCCTTTAGAGTGGCAGAGAAATGTAGTTGTGTCTAGGTATACCTGGGAGATGCTAGATGAGGTCGAGCAGGCCTTTGTTGCTGCTTTGGAGGATATTTGGGGGGAACCTCCTCATCTTGAGACCAAGAAATTTCTGGGGGTTCCATCCTTGATTCGTGCTGTGCTGGGTATTTTACAGACTGCGCTCTCCTGTCTTTGTTTTCTTGCTTTCTTTTCTGGGTATTCATACATCGTTTGTATTTTTCTTTGTTTTTTCAGAGATATCAAAGAATAATGACTCACTGAAGGCCTTTAAGAAGGCGAGGAAAGCTACCGCGGCTCAGAGCGTCCCAGCCAAGGTGGTCGGGGAAGGGTCCTCCCAGGCTTTGTCAAAGCTGTCTGTCCCGAGCTCTCCTGGGCCGAGGAGGATGATCCCAACCCCTCGGGTTCGTTTGGTTGATCTACCTCAAACTTCAGTTGGTACCTCTGCTCCTTCAATCGCTCCTCCTCCAAAAAGACCTCAGACTGTCGAGCCACTTAATCTTGGTGCTCCTGACTTTGACGCAGTTGGATTTGTGGATCAACAGATTGCTCCCTATGGTGTCATGCCTACTGACGATGTATCCATTCTTCGTCATTTGGATTATATTACCCGGAGCGGTATTACGCTGGCACATATGGGAGCGGCTCTATACCGAACTGCTCAAGATCTTCCTATTCATACTACCAAGGCTTTTATGGAGGAGGCGAAGTTAGAGTTTGATCGAATCAAGGGTTTGAAGGAGGAGCTCGATGTGAAGGTGTCCGAGCTAGAAAAGGAGCTGAAGGGGGAGAAGGCCCGGTCTGTTGGTCTGGCGGCTACTGCGCAACTGGCCAAAGATATGGCACTAAAACATAAGGATAGCTATGTTACCACTTATAAGGAGCTGATGGGTCTTAGGGAGGAGTTGGAGTCTGCCAGAGCTGATTATACCGAGCTCCAAGGTCATCTTGTAGGCAGTGTAACTGCTGCTTATGAGAATCTGGTGGAGCAGTTCTGGATTGTTGCTTCTGATGCCGATTTGACTCTCGTTAGTCTTGATAACGTAGTAAAGGATGGCAAGATTGTCCCAGATGATCCCAATGATGACATTGAACCTCCTCCTGCGCCTTCTCTTAAAGCTTCTGCTATGCCAGTTTCTTCAGCCCCCTCGACCGTGGTTGAGCCAGATCCTGATTGTCAGGTCTTGAATCGAGGCGACGGAACAGTGGATGTTGTGCCTCTCCAGACTCGCCCTCTTTTTCCCAAGATGCTGCTACTGGGAAGCCTTTGGATCCTCTATGATTTCTCTATCATGTTTGTGTATAGCCCGTTTTGTGGGCTTTGAACTCTTTATCTTTGTAACTGGTGTTTTGGTGACTTGTTTGATACTTCCTTTGGTTGCTCGTTTAGCAACTTTATTTTAAAAAACAAAGTAGTTCTCGAGCTTCCGGGGCTGGTCTTTGATGGCCTCTGGAGTTTATTATCATAACTTAGTAGCTTTTATATCATGTCTGCTTTCACTTATCTTGGTACCTTGGTAGGCTAAGATTTTGTCCAACATAATCATCTTGATTATTTGGTTTGATTTCATTTGTAATTTCTGTGTCCTGGGCTTGACTTCATCATGTCGGATCCTGTCGAGTTTGCTTGGTAATCCTCTTTCTTGGACTTTGTTCAGGTTTCTTTTTGGGGATTACCTTTGAAGCTTTTACTTTCCGGGCCGACTTTGTCACGTCGGGCCCTGTCGAGTTACTTCATAATCCTTTTTTTGGACAACGTTTTAGGTCTCTTTCAGGGATTATTTTTCGTAACCTTTTCTTTCCGGGCCGACTTTGTCACGTCGGGTCCTGTCGAGTTACTTGATAATCCTCTTTTTCGGACCTCGTTTTAGGTCTCTTTCAGGGATTATCTTTTGTAACTTTTTCTTTTCGGGCCAACTTTGTCACGTTGGGCCCTGTCGAGTTACTGGATAATCTTCTTTTTTGGACCTCGTTTTAGGTATCTTTCAGGGATTATCTTTTGTAACTTTTTCTTTCCGAGCCGACTTTGTCACGTCAGGCCCTGTCGAGTTACTTGATAATCCTCTTTTTTGGACCTCGTTTTAGGTCTCTTTCAGGAATTATCTATTGTAACTTTTCTGTAGGAGTCCGACTTCCTCATGTCGGGCTCTTCGAAGTGATAGTAATCCTCTTTTATAGGGTTGGCCAGACCTCTTTCCAGGGCTTTACTTATAACTTGGGTTGTTGTGGCTGGTCTGACTTTTTGTGCCGGCCAGTCTTTAAGCAATTTTATAGCAATCCATTTTATTAGGTCCTCGTCAGGTCCTTTCTATGGATCACTTTCTATAACTTCTTGCATTATTCTATTTTCATCTTTGCCGATTTTGTAGAATTTGGGTTTTTAGCCCTCGTTTTTATCGTGATCGCGCAGTGAATTTGTTTTTCACTTTTTGTCGATCTGTAGCTTTATAATCGGGCGATGAATGTTTTTAGAATAATACGACTTGAGCGTTTGTAGAGAATCTGAACAAATTTTATTAAAGGAAAATGCAAATATACATGAGGAATTAATTTCCTAAGTCGGGTGATTTGTAGGTCTTGGCGGGGTGCCTCGTTAAAAAACCTTTTTCAGAAAAAAGAGTGCGCCTTGTCCAAGATCTTTTATCATCCCTAGCTATAGTACCTTCTTAGGTTGCAGGCGTGCCATGATCTAGGAAGCTCTCACCCGTCGAGTTCGGAAAGTTAGTAGTAGCCCTTTCCCAAGACTTCTTTGACTCGGAAGGGTCCTTTCCAGTTTGCAGCTAGCTTTCCTTCTCCAGGTCGAGTTGTTCCTATATCGTTTTGGATTAGGATAAGGTCGTTTTCAACAAAGGCCCGCTGTATTACTTTTCAGTTGTATCTGGAGGCCATTCGTCATTTCAATGCTTCTTCCCTTATTCGAGCTCTTTCTCGGATTTCCGGAAGTAAATCGAGCTCTTCTTTTTGGAGTTGGGAATTGGCTTTTTCACTATAATGGATTACTCTGGGTGATCCTTCTTCGACCTCTACTGGGATCATCACCTCCATTCCGTAAGCTAATTGGAAAGGTGACTTCTTTGTCGTGGAATGTGGAGTCGTTCGATATCCCCATAGGACTTGTGGGAGCTCCTCAGCCCAGGCTCCCTTTGCATCTTATAATCTCCGTTTTATCCCTACTAATATAACTTTGTTAGCAGCTTCGGCTTGCCCATTGGCTTGAGGGTGCTCGACAGAGGTGAATTGTTGTTTTATATTCAGGTCGGCCACTAGTTTTATGAAGCATGCGTCTGTGAACTGGGTACCATTGCCTGTAGTGATGGAGTATGGAATTCCGAACCTTGTGACGATGTTTTTATACAGAAATTTCCGACTTCTTTGAGCTGCGGCATTGGCTAGGGGTTCTGCCTCGATCCATTTTATGAAGTAGTCTATTCCTACTATGAAGAATTTGACTTGTCCTGATCCTTGAGGAAAAGGTACGAGGAAATCGAGTCCCCATTTTGCGAATGGCCAAGGTGAGGTTACGCTGATGAGTTCTTCTGGCGGAGCGGTGTGGAAGTTGGCATGCTTTTGACATGGCAAACATGTCTTTACGAATTCTGTGGCTTCTTTTTGAAGGGTTGGCCAATAGAATCCTGCTCGTAGTACTTTTTTAGCGAGTGCTTGCGCTCCGAGGTGATTGCCACAAATGCCACTATGTACTTCTTCCAAGATATCCTTAGTGTTGGGAGTCGGCACGCATTTTAGCAATGGTGTTGAAATCCCTCTTTTGTATAAAGTATTATTTATGATGGTATAGTATTGTGCTTCCCATTTTAACCTCTTTGCCTCTTTCTCATCTGTAGGGAGGGCCTCTGTGGTGAGGTAATTAATTATGGGGTCATCCATCCCTGATCGCGATCTATTATGGCTAAGACCTCCTCTTCTGAGATTGATGGCTTCTGTAGAATTTCTTGGATAAGGCTTCTATTGTTGCCTCCTGGTTTGGTGCTGGCTAGTTTTGAGAGTGCATCGGCCCGGGCATTCTGTTCTCGGGGTATGTGTCGAATCTCATCCTCTCTGAGTTGTCCGAGCTGTTCCTTGGTTTTGTCCAAATATTTTTTCATAGTGGGATCTTTGGCTTGGTAGCTGCCTGTTATTCGTGAAGTGACTACCTATGAGTCGCTGAAGATGATAAGTTTTTGAGCTCCAACCTCCCTAGCCAGCTTCAAACCAGCTAGTAGTGCCTCATATTCTGCTTGATTGTTTGAGGCAGGGAACCCAAATTTGAGGGAGAGTTCGAACTGGGTCCCCTGGTTGCTTTCAATTATTACGCCTGCGCCACTTCCTGTTTTATTTGAGGAGCCGTCCACGTATAGATTCCATTCTGTGGGGATTTCTGGTGTGTCCGTGAATTTCGCAATAAAGTCGGCCAGATATTGAGATTTGATGGCCGTCCGAGCTTCGTATTGAAGGTCGAATTCAGACAACTCAACTGCCTATTGCAAGATTCTGCCTACCAAGTCTGTCTTCTGTAGGATTCTTTTTATGGGCTGGTTGGTCCGAATTTTAATGGTGTGAGACTGGAAATATGGGCGAAGTCATCGAGATGTTATTATGAGAGCGTAAGCAAACTTTTATATTTTCTGGTAGTTCTGCTCGGCCCCTTGTAACACTTTGTTGATGAAGTATATGGGTTGTTGCCCACTGTTGTCTTCTCGGACTAGTGCTGAGGCTATTGCCCGATTTCCTACTGCGAGGTACAAAATGAGTGGTTCTCCTTCCCATGGCCGACTTAATATAGGTGGTTGTCCCAGAAATTTTTTGAAGTCTTGGAAGGCTTGCTCGCATTCAACTGTCCATTTAAACTCCTTTCCCTTCCTTAGAGTGGTGTAGAAGGGGAGAGATCTTATTGCGGATCCCGCCAGGAATCTAGACAAGGCTGCCAACCGCCCGTTGAGTTGTTGTACCTCTTTGATACAAGTCGGGCTTTTCATGTCGAGTACGGCCCTGCACTTGTCCAGGTTTGCCTCAATTCCTCTCTGTGTGATCATAAAACCCAAGAATTTACCAGCTTCTACTGCGAATGTACATTTTGTGGGATTGAGTCGCATGCCGTGTCGTCTTATGGTGTTGAATACTTGTGTCAGGTCGGATAATAACATCTCTTCGTTTTGCGTCTTCACTAGCATGTCGTCTACGTAGACCTCCATGATCTTTCTGATGTGATCCGAAAAAACTTTGTTCATAAATCTTTGAAAAGTGGCTCCCGCATTTTTTAGACGAAAGGGCATAACAATGCAGCAGTAATTTGCCTTTGGGGTTAAGAAAGAGGTTTTTTCTTGGTCGGGTGGGTACATTGGGATTTGGTTATATCCCGAGTATACATCCATAAAGGAGAGGTATTTGTATCCGGAGGAGGCATCTACTAGTGCGTCAATGTTTGTGAGTGGATAAGGATCTTTCGGGCAAGCTTTGTTGAGATCGGTATAGTCGGTGCACATTCTCCACTTCCCATTTGACTTTTTTACCAAAACGACATTAGCAAGCCATAGCGGGTATTTGACTTCTCTTATGAAACCTGCCTCCAGTAGAGCTCGTACCTGTTCTTCCACTGCTTGAGAGCATTCTTATTCTAGCTTTCTGCGCCTTTGTTGTACTGGCTAAGATCCTGGGTAGACTGCTAGCTTATGGCACATTAGTTTGGGATCTATGCCTGGCATGTCTGTGGCTTTCCACGCAAAAAGGTCGGCGTTGTCGCGTAGGAACAATATGAGTGATTCTTTTATGTCCCCTTTTAGGAGTGTGCCGATGTTGGTTGTTTGGTCCAGGGTGTTCCCGATCTGGATTTTCTCTATTTCTCCTTCAGGTTGTAGGCGGAGCTCCACCCGCCTCCGAACTCCACCGAGCTCGATTGTGTTGAATTCTTCTCCCCTACCTCTGAGGTTTAGACTTTCGTTGTAACCGTGGCACGCCATCTTCTGATCTGCCTTTACTGTGGCTATTCCTTCTGCGGTTGGGAATTTCATGCATAGATGTGGAGTTGGTGCACGAAATTGTGATCATCAACAATGGCGCCAAAAACTTGGTAGCGCTCTCAAACGTGAATCACACTTAGTCACAACTCCGCACAACTAACCAGCAAGTGCACAGGGTCGTCCAAGTAATACCTTATGTGAGTAAGGGTCGATCCCACGGAGATTGTTGGTATAAAGCAAGCTATGGTCATCTTGTAAATCTCAGTTAGGCGGATAGTAAATGTTATGGAGTTTTCGAATAATAAATAAAACAAAAAATAAAGATAGAGTTACTCATGTAATTCAATAGTGGGAATTTCAGATAAGTGTGTGGAGGTGCTTGTCCCTGTTGGATCTCTGCTTTCCTACTGTCTTCCTTCAATCCTTCTTATTCCTTTCCATGGCAAGCTATATGTAGGGCATCACCGTTGTCAATGGCTAATCCCATCCTCTCAGTGAAAAAAGGTCCAAATGCTCTGTCACGGCACGGCTAATCATCTGTCGGTTCTCGATCATGTTGGAATAGAATCCCTTGATTCTTTTGCGTTTGTCATCACACCCAATAATCATGAGTTTGAAGCTCGTCACAGTCATTCAATCCCTGAATCCTACTCGGAATACCACAAACAAGGTTTAGACTTTCCGGATTCTCATGAATGCCGCTATCAATCTAGCATATACCACAAAGATTCTGATTAAGGAATCCAAGAGATATGCGCCCGGTCTAAGGTAGAACAGAAGTGGTTGTTAGTCACGCGTTTATAGGTGAGAATGATGATGAGTGTCACGGATCATCACATTCATCATGTTGAAGTGCAACGAATATCTTAGAATAAGAACAAGCGGAATTGAATAGAAAATAGTAGTAATTGCATTGAAACTTGAGGTATAGCAGAGCTCCACACCCTTAATCTATGGTGTGTAGAAACTCCATCATTGAAAATACATAAGTGATGAAGGTCCAGCAATGGCCGAATGGCCAGCCCCCAAACGTGATCACAGGATCAAAAATACAATCCAGGATCCAACATGAAAATACAATAGTAAAAGGTCCTATTTATACTAGACTAGCTACTAGGGTTTACAGAAATAAGTAATTGATGCAGAAATCCACTTCCGGGGCCCACTTGGTGTGTGCTTGGGCTGAGCTTGAACTTTACACGAGCTAAGGCTTCTTTTGGAGTTGAACGCCAAGTTGTAACGTGTTTTTGGCGTTCAACTCTGGTTCGTGACGTGTTTCTGGCGTTTGACTCCAGAGTGTAGCATGGAACTGGCGTTGACCGCCAGTTTACGTCGTCTAATCACGAATAAAGTATGGACTATTATATATTGCTGGAAAGCTCTGGATGCCTACTTTCCAACGCCATTGAGAGCGCGCCATTTGGAGTTCTGTAGATCCAGAAATTCCATTTCGAGTGCAAGGAGGTCAGAATCCAACAACATCAGCAGTCCTTTGTCAGCCTTTTATCAAAGTTTTGCTCAGATCCCTCAATTTCAGCCAAAAATTACCTGAAATCACAGGAAAACACAAAAACTCATAGTAAAGTCTAGAAATGTGAATTTAGCATAAAAACTAATGAATACATCCCTAAAAGTGATTATATCCTATTAAAAACTACTTAAAAACAATGCCGAAAAGCGTATAAATTATCCGCTCATCACAACACCAAACATAAATTGTTGCTTGTCCCCAAGCAAGTGAAAATCAATTAGGATAAAAAGAAGAGAATATACTATAAATTTTAGAATATAAATGAATATTAGTCCTAATTAGATGAGCGGGACTTGTAGCTTTTTGCCTCTGAACAGTTTTGGCATCTCACTTTTTCCTTTGAAGTTTAGAATGATTGGCATCTATAGGAACTTAGAATTTCAGATAGTGTTATTGATTCTCCTAGTTAAGTATGTTGATTCTTGAACACAGCTACTTTTATGAGTCTTGGCCGTGGCTCTAAGCACTTTGTTATCCAGTATTACCACCGGATACATAAATGCCATAGACACATAACTGGGTGAACCTTTTCAGATTGTGACTCAGCTTTGCTAGAATCCCCAGTTAGAGGTTTCTAGAGCTCTTAAGCACACTCTTTTTGCTTTGGATCACGACTTTAACCACTCAGTCTCAAGCTTTTCACTTGGACCTGCATGCCACAAGCACATGGTTAGGGACAGCTTGATTTAGCCGCTTAGGCCTGGATTTTATTTCTTTGGGCCCTCCTATCCATTTATGTTCAAAGCCTTGGATCCTTTTTACCCTTGCCTTTTGGTTTTAAGGGCTATTGGCTTTTTCTGCTTGCTTTTTCTTTTTCTTTCTATTTTTTTCGCCAAAATTTTTTTTCGTAAGCTTTTGCTTTTTCACTGCTTTTTCTTGCTTCAAGAATCAATTTCATGATTTTTCAGATTATCAATAGCATTTCTCTTTGTTCATCAATCTTTCAAGAGCCAACAATTTTAACATTCATAAACAACAAGATCAAAATTATGAACTTTTTAAGCATTCATTCTGAAGACAAAAAGTTTTGTCACCACATCAATATAATTAAACTAAATTCAAGGATAATTTCGAAATTCATGTACTTCTTGTTCTTTTGAATTAGAAACATTTTTCATTTAAGAGAGGTGAAGGATTCATGGAATTATTTATAGCCTTAAGACATAGTTACTAAATACTAATGATCATGTAACAGAGACACAAATATAGATGACATAATAAGCATAAAAACCGAAAAACAGAAAAATAAGAACAAGGAATGAATCCACCTTAGTGATGGTGGCGCTTTCTTCTTGAAGAACCAATGATGTCCTTGAGTTATTCTATGTCTCTTCCTTGCCTTTGTTGCTCCTGCCTCATTGCTCTTTGATCTTCTCTAATTTCATGGAGAATGATGGAGTTCTCTTGATGTTCCACCCTTAATTGATCCATGTTGTAACTCAAATCTTAAAGAGAAGTGTTGAGTTATTCCCAATAGTTGTTGGGAGAAAATTGCATCCCTTGAGGCATCTCCGGGATTTCTTGGTGATTAGCTTCCTCATGCGTCTCTTAGGTTCCATGAGTGGGCTCTCTTGTTTGCTCCATCCTTTTCTTAGTGATGGGCTTATCTTCCTCAATGAGGATGTCTCCTTCTATGATAACTCCAGCTGAGTAACATAGATGGCAAATAAGATGAGGAAATGCTAGCCTTGCCAAAGTAGAGGGCTTATTGGCTATTTTGTAGAATTCAAGGGAAATAACTTCATGAATTTGTACTTCCTCTCCAATCATGATGCTATGGATCATGATGGCCCGATCCACGGTAACTTCAGATCGGTTGCTAGTGGGGATGATGGAGTGTTGGATGAACTCCAACCATCCTCTAGCCACAGGCTTGAGGTCCAGTCTTCTTAGTTGAACCGGCTTGCCTTTGGAGTCTCTTTTCCATTGAGCTCCTTCTACATATATGTCCATAAGGACTTGGTCCAACCTTTGATTAAAGTTGACCCTTCTAGTGTAGGGGCGTGCATCTCCTTGCATCATGGGCAAATTGAACGCCAACCTTACATTTTTTCGGACTAAATTTAAAGTATTTCCCCCGAACCATTGTAAGAAATTCTTTGGGTTTGGGTTCTTACTTTGATCATGGTTCCTAGTGATCCATGCATTGGCATAGAACTCTTGGACCATTAGGCTTCCGACTTGTTGAATGGGATTGGTTAGAACTTCCCAACCTCTTCTTTGGATCTCATGTCGGATTTCCGGATACTCATTTTTCTTGAGTTTGAAAGGGACCTCGGGGATCACCTTCTTCTTGTCCATAACATCATAGAAGTGGTCTTGATGGGCTTTGGAGATGAATATTTCCATCTCCCATGACTCGGAGGTGGAAGCTTTTGTCTTCCCTTTCCCTTTTCTAGAGGTTTCTCCAGCCTTAGGTGCCATCAATGGTAATGGAAAAACAAAAAGCTTATGATTTTACCATACCAAACTTAAAATATTGCTCGTCCTCGAGCAAGAGAAGAAAGAAAAGAAGAAGAAGAAGAAAAAATATGGATGAGAGTGGGGGAGGTGTATTCGGCCAAGGTGTAGAAGAGGGGGTTGTATTATGTGAAAATTAAGGAGAATGGAGGGGTTTATATAGTGAGGGGAGAGGGAGTAGGTTCGGCCATTTAGGGTGGGTTTGGGTGGGAAAGA
>NW_026264909.1:2995075-2995780 GCF_000817695.3 Arachis duranensis
TGGTGGGGATCCTATGGGGTCCACAAATCCTGAGGTGTCAAGGATTTACATCCCTGCACCAATTAGGCATGTCAAATTCCTTTGCATGCAATTCTGGCGTTTAAACGCCGAAGTGATGCATGTTCTGGGCATTCAACGCCCATGTGTAGCATGTTTCTGGCGTTGAACGCCAGTTCCATGCTTGTTTCTGGCGTTCAGCGCCAGCTCTCCTCAGGGTGCATTCCTGGCATTTGAACGCCAGGATGTTGCTTGTTTCTGGCGTTCAACGCCAGATCCATGCTCTGTTCTGGCACTGAACGCCAGCCAGATGCTCCTTACTGGCGTTTAAACGCCAGTAAGTCCTTCCTCCAGGGTGTGATTTTTCTTCTGCTATTTTTGATTCTGTTTTTAATTTTAATATTTTTTTCGTGACTCCACATGATCATGAACTTAATAAAACATAAAAGAACAATAAAAAGAAAAATAAAATTAGATAAATAAAAATTGGGCTGCCTCCCAATAAACACTCTTTTAATGTCAATAGCTTGACAGTGGGCTCTCATAGAGCCACACAGGTGATTAGGTCAATGTTGTATAGTCCCAACCAAACTTAGAGCTTGGTTGTGGCCTCCCAACACCAAACTAGCATGCTTACTCTCCCTTGTTACAGAAGGATAGCCGTGTGCCTTAAACACAAGGTAGTCCCCATTCAATTGAAGGACTAAT